>NW_023339762.1:195593-205420 GCF_004916995.1 Morone saxatilis | reverse complement strand
GTAGGTGGGAGGCAATGGGACTAAGTACATTTCAGTACTTAATCGCGCAGCTCTGAAGTTGAACCTGCCTGAACTAGCTCGCAGGCTTGCTCCATTCACCATCTTAAGATAGCTATTATTTTGTTAGCATTAAACTTGCTAACTTAGATGTTGTGAAGAGATTTCAACCCACATAGCACATACAGACAGGTGACAAATTGAAGGAAATAACAACAAAGTCTCTTAAGGGCAGGGGGTGGTTTCTACCAACTCACTGGGAATTTCCAAGCTGTTCTCATTTTGGTGTTTAATTCTGGTCACTCTTTATTTCTTTTATATTTCCACACAAGAGACAAGCCTAGCAGATAGGAAAAGAGAAAGTTGACTGGGGTTTCTAAGACTTCCCTCAGCTGCACAGGACCAAAAAGGGGCCGACTTAGAAGGGTCAAATTTGCCAAATGGGTAACACAATAAAAGTGCTTTGCTCATGGTGGTTACTGTTGTGGGTCTCTGTAAATGTTATAATAGGGAGTTCGGTGTCTAGACCTGCTCTATTTTGAAAAAGTGTCCTGAGATAACTTCTGTTATGAATTGGCGCTATACAAATAAAATTGAATTGAATTGAATTGAATAAAGGCTTAAAGAAAAACTTTGAAAACCCTTTGGTATACAGCAACATTTATGATCTGAGCAGAAGGCTGGTGCATGTGGGCAGGAATGAACTGTTAGGTGGCTAATGAGGGTAAATGAGGTGTGCTGCTGTGTGGTGGGAGTCAGGTGACTGGTTATGCGGGAACATCTGAGGGCATATAGTGGACATGGTGGAGAATGGGTGGAGACCCAAGAATTCTAAGAAATGTAAGAGCCTGAGGGAAAGTGAGAATGTCTGAGACTAAGGCAGGGACAGTGAGGACGAGAACATATCCCATGTACAGTCATTTATCCAACAGATAAATAAGATTGATTCCACAAAAAAAAATTCTGGTATTCATTGTGTTTGCATAATCTTTAAATGTCAGTCTTTTTAAAAAATATTTACACCACTAGTAGACAAAGGCAGTAGCAGACTCAAGGCTTCCACAGACTTCATTTGCAAAATGTCTATAGACAGACTCAAAGATGTAAAGTCTAAACACTAAAACTATCTTTATTAAGACATTTCTCAGTGAATAGATGCCCTGGTCAGCTTGAATTGAATTGTAACTTTCTATAGCCTTTTGTAATCCACATTTGAAAATGTAATAAATAGAAGTAATTATAAAAAATGCATAAATAAGTTCATTCATTAAAATGCATTCCATGTAACAATCAGTTAAAAACTGTTTCACTTTAATTTAATGGAAACAGTTTGAAAGTATGGCCACAAGAAATTGTCATGAACTTCCCCTTTGAAAGAGACTCTTTGCCCTCTTAGCAGAGAGAAGAAGCAGAGAAAATGAATGAGCAAAATTACTTTAAATGGTAAATGGGACCTGTTACTTGTATAGCGCCTTTCTAGTCTTCCGACCACTTCAAAGCGCTTTTTATTACCTACGTGCCACATTCACCCTTTCACACAGATGGCAAAGTCCATCGAACAGAAAACTAACTCATTCATACACATTCACACACCAATGCTGTGCATCGGGAGCAATTTTGGGTTCGAGTATCTTGCTCAAGAACACTTCGACAAGTGGCAGGAGGAGCCGGGGATCGAACCAACAACCTTCTGATTGGGGGACGACCCACTCTGCCTCTGAGCCACAGCTTTTTTTTTTTTTTTTTATAAAAAAGTTGATTTAGAAGCTGAAAAGTAACACCTGCCTGGTTCAAACCTAGGTGAGGAAAAAAGGGAAAGTGAGTTCTACTTACTTTTTTTGTTACTATGACTATTCACTGGTTCTAATATTTGTTATGTGTATTGTCTATGTTAAATTTCAGTAAACTGCAGGCTTTTGTATTTAAAGTACCTGGTCCCTGGTTTCATTTTTCATCGTTAGATGAAAGACATGACTATTGCAAATGTTACCGACACCTAGGCGAAATCTGAACCAGCAGCAAGGGCTAAACAGGCTAGGGAGCACTGTGTAGCCGGCATATAAACTGTGGATTGATGAGAGATGATGAAAGTTAGCGTCTTGCTCATGCCAAAGCTTGTTTATTTCTGACACATTTAATATACGTCATACTCTTTTACACACACTTGCACCTCACAGCAGCGGTTAACAATAACTTTAACATGGTATCTTTTTCATCACAGTTTACTCAATGCAGCTGACTAATACTCTGAGTAATTTAAAACACGTTTAGTCCTCTTACAGTATGCTAATGTCAGTTAATTTACACTTAGAAAAGTACTGTGTAAAACTGAAGTTCATGAAATGAACTACAAAGCATGACGGCACTCGCCTGAACAATTAGCTACAAAACAAAACTGTAATGTTACATGTGTTCATTATGTTTTAAAAGTTTCAGCAACTCCTACAGGGCTTAAGTAGAATGCAGCCTATTTTTGCTACTTTAGATCCTTGTTCTCATTGGCTGTTTAGAGTCACATTCTCAGTGGTCATATGGTCCGAAGCGGTCGGTTCATATATATATTTGCGGGTTTCATATCCATTTTTGTATTGGTTTGTTTTCAGTTTCACACTGATACTACTGATACTACTGATACTACTGATACTACTGATACTACTGATACTACTGATACTACTGATACTACTGATACTACTGATGCTACTACTGCTATTACTACCACATGGAAGCTCTGTAACTGCAATAAACGGACTTACAAGTGCGCATTGGCAACTGACGCTCCTTCGTCATTCAAGCTACTTTGTGGTACATCAGTCAAAATCACAGTGTTTAGCTATCTGATGATATGTGCCTCGCTACGCACTAATGTGCCAGAATAGAAACTATTAAATTATTTAAAGAACCAGTGAGTATGATTCAGTGGCATCTAGTGACAAAGTTGCAGATTACAGCTAACTGAATACAGCAGTGTGTAGGAGAAGCTATGATGACCATGAAAAACGCAAAAGGCCCTATCTAGAGACAGTGTTTAGTTTGTCTGTTCTGGGCTACTGTAGGAACATGGCGGTTTAACATGGCGAACACTGTACAAGAGGATCCACTCCATTTGTAGATACAAACAGCTCATTCTAAGGTAACAAAAACACAACTGTCATTTCCAGGTGATTGTACACTAATGAAAACATACCTATGAATATTATATTCCATTTCTGAGAATAGATCTAGAAATGTTGCACACTAGACCTTTAATCTTGTTTTATACCCTATGTCTCATCAAAACACTTACTATACTTTTTGTATACAAGAAACATTATTAATGTTATACAGAAGATCATTCCAGTTAGAGTTGAACCTGATTTATGTTTATATCACAACATAATTTGTTATTATAGTTGAGTTATTCATGGACAATAATGCTGTAATAGTTTTTACTTTAAAATTAATACATCTGTAAAGGTGAGTTTTATGAGTTGATGAAAGAAATACCACAAAGTATTTTATTAATCATGTATAGATGTCCTATTTACAGTAATATAGACAGAAGTCCATACACACAAAAGGGATTAACAAGATTGTATTGTAATGAAACTGAGTTGTTGATAATGGTTGTGACAAACACGTGTAACAGTAGTGATAAGTGACAAAGGTCTCGAAACTAAGTGTTGTAGTAGAACATCAAAGTATAAAAGGTGATACTTCCTGTTGCCACTAGGTGGCGCTCTCACTATTACTGAATATTATCACATAGACGTGTTAGGCAGAGATTCTCATCATGACTTGTAAAGTTTCATTGAGATCGATCATGTATGGAAAGAAGTTAAGGAGAACTTCCTTTATATCAAAAATTGGCGAATCATGGAAATTGGACGCCATGTCACGGGCACACACGCATGTTTGGACGAATGATTATCGTAAATAGCAACTTTTAATCATGTTTTAGATTTGCGCTGAATTTAATTGTTGAAGTTGACTTCCGATATAATTCCTTCTGAGAGTTTATGTTTCAGAATACAAACTGCAAAAAAACTGCAAAACTGACCACCGAAACTTTCAAAATGTGCTATGACTATCCTGTATGGTTTTGGGTATATAGGTTCGAAAGGGCTATATATGTTGCGGGACCGTATCAAGACAAGTTACCAATTAGCTAGTTTGGCCTACAAACTGAATTTCTTTTTCATAAATTTCATGAATGGTTTTGGACCTGTTATTCACGCCTCAAGAAGTTGTTCAAATGTTAAGAGTTTCAGCAGATTTCGCACGGCTCGCATAGATGGCAACAAGGTTCGACTAAGTCTCGTAAATTCATTCGACATGCTATGTGCATCGTCTAATATAGGATCTGCTGAACGAATTTCAGCTGGATCTGGGCCATCTGCTGGCGAGATATTATACTTAATATAATACTAATGTATCGTACTATAAATCTCAAAGAATTTCCCACCATCGAAGGATCGCAATTCGACGTCACGGGTACGCCACGCAACGTCCTCGTTCCACGCGGTGTTTCTACGAATATAGTAAATAGCACAACTTTTAATGGTGATACCTATTGTGTTTAAACCTGGCATGTGTCCCAAGTAAGTGGAGTCGATCCGATATAATTCCCTGGAAGGAGTTTGTTGCTTAAGTAACATACTGCGATGCATATCGCCAAGAAATGAACCGCTGAAAAAATCACAAAAATGGTTGACTCCTGTTTTAGTTTGAGGTATGGGTCCAAGAGGCCTTTATTTCTGTTCGTTCTTATCACGATACAGCAAACTAGCGTACTGGTTTATTGTACGTGTCGACCTTTTACGCGTTATGTAGGGACTGATATCGGGGTATACAGGGCTATAGCCCATTCGGCCGGCAGCCCGGATACATCTGCTGCACCTGTCGGCGGCTCCCACACCTCTGTCATACGTCGAGTTTCTTGAAACGTTTGAATCTTTGTGGCAAATTTCCTGACTTTTCAAGCATGCTGCGGCCGCATTAATACCGCGCAACTCGCACCCACCCCTGCTCAGAGACCACTACCCTCACAACTCCTCTCACTCTGATAAATCATCTAAACACCCCACCATATGGGCCTTGCTACTGGTCATGTGCTGCAGTCCCTATAATTATATAAATACTATAGAAGAGAATTCTTCTAAATTATAGATAGTGGCCTTGCACTGGTCTGATTGCTCGGTCTCTAAAAAGATTCCTCTCAACTTCTAATTCAGGGCCTTCTCGCACATTCGAGTGCGTACTGGCCTGATAGCATTCTCTTCATTATAATAGTGGTGCCTTGCACTGGCTCTGGTCAGTGCTCGGTCCCTAATTATAAAACATAAAACTTTAAATGATTTTTGGTACGAACCCAGGTCTCCTTGGTGAAAGTCCTCTGTTTAACGGCGTTTCACACCTAAAAGTCCGCCAAGGGTCCGTGACACAATCGTTTCTGCAGTCTTCTATTTGATTCGGACTGTGGTCCCGTGCACCTCTTCACCCTTATATCAATTCTTGGTCGGACTCAACTGAAAAGTTCGAAGGTCTGGACCAAATGAGGTATGTGTGAAAACGCCCTAATTGACCCATCTCGCCACCCCAACCTCCTCCTCATACAGACTTTTTCACTCTTCACACTATGACATGGATGGATGACATTGGAGTTAGGTGACTAGTGGATTGGCGGCTGTGGCTCAGTGAGAGGTCGTCCACTAATCGGAAATTTGGCGGTTCGATCCCCAGCTCCTATTGCTGCACATTCTTGAGCAAGCTCCCGATTAGTTTCCGTTCTGGCACCTTGCATGGCAACGACTGTATGAATGTGTGCAAATGGGGTGAGTGTGTCCTGTAGTGTACAGCGCATTGAGTGGTCGAAAGACTATAAAGGCACTATGTATTTACCATGACTGTCTGTGTGATGACGTCAATGTGCATGGAAGAACATCTGTATTTGACGCTCTCAGCAGGGCTGGCATTTCACACAATCCCTGGATATTAGAACCTAAATTGCTCCTGATGCTGTGTCATCGGAGTGTGAATATGATGAGTTACTTTCTGTTCTATGGGCTTTGCCATCACTGTGTAAAAGGGTGAATGTGGCATGTAAAAAGGTGCTATAAGGTCCATTTGTTATAGTTTTTGCCTGAAACAGTATGTGAGGTCCAGGATGGTGCTAGCTCAGGTGCGTTTTATCTAAATCTTTTCTCAATTTTCTAGCCTTATTGGGGAATTTGGAAAAGCTTTTAAGGATAGTCTTTTGCTTGTGATTTGGCTCTGCTTGTTTTTTTATTCAGTGTAATTCAGGCAGTATTTCAGTTCTTAAGCTTTTTTTCTTCAGGTAAATCCAGTTTGTTCTATTTATCAAACCTGTGACTGTAATATGGACCTATTGATCTCAAGGTTGGGTATAAGCAGGGGAATCTGTGTGTGCGTGTGTGCGTGTGTGTGCAATCAGCTTGGGGTTCAGATCAACAAATGTTCATTACTCTTGCCCCTTCCCCTTACCAAACACACTAACACACACACTAGATAGCTAACATTCATCACAGCATGCCTGCAGGGTGGTAAAGAACTACTCAATCTCATCTGTGTGTGTATGTGTGTGTGTGTGTGTGTGTGGGTCCGTGTGTGTGTGTGTGTGTTTGTGTTTGTGTGATTGTATATAAAACTGTGAGTATGTATGTGGAGCCCTGAAACTGACAAAAGATAGGCAATTAAAGGCTGTGAGACAAGTCAGAAATATATAACAATAAATAATGTGGTTAGAATATTAAAATAAATATAAAATATAAAGGTAAATAAACTTTAACTTTAAATTTCAATCAGTTGGTTAGCTATACTGTCAACTGATTTGTGGTAAAGTAACATAAGTTTACTTGTTTCACCAACTGATTGGTAAGTAGTCCATACAGTTCTTCCTTTTACACTTAATTTTAATTATTGGCCAAACAAGATGCTATTTTATATTTTTGACTGATAATCTTAAACTAAAAAGCTTCGGGCCATATGCATATGTATCCATGTCTATTCCCAATTGTGTTGCTCTTTAACATGCATTTTACAGTGTATGACTGCATGTGCCTTGTGTGTAGTTGGTAACAATAAATATAAAATTGTCCTTCACCTACAGCTGTTCCCAGTAAAACTGTCTAGACGCAGTTATTTGTCAATCTCTCTCCTGTAAACAGCACAATCAACTCAAGTGTAACTACTTGTTTCACTGTGGGAAAATAAAGATGCCCTCTCGTTCCTACTCTGTCCTTCACACCTCCATGAATCTTTCAGATATAGCTATGTCACAAGTCTCCCATCAGCCACAAATAGTGGTATCATGGAGCTCCAGTGCAGATATAGCAGTCCACAGATGACGTATCAAAACACACAGAACACAGAACAGATATGTATGAAAGAGGAATATTTTGGAAGGCATGTAAATCAATTAAGTAAAATACAAGGCTTCTAAAATGATAAGTCTTATAAGGTAAGATGTTTCCAAATGTAGGTGACTATGACACAATCATATATTTTCTTGTCTCTTGTCCCAGAAATTCAGCATTAGAAGAATAAAACCCTGTTAAAGGGAACTTTCTTTTTGGTATTTGTCAAACTAGTTTTTATTCTGATATTTTTGTTAAATTGGGTTAGGATTACAGGGCGCTGTGACTCAGAGGTAGAGCTGGTCGTCCACTTATCGGAAGGTTGGTGGTTCGATCCCTGGCTCCTCTTTTAAGTGTCCTTGAGCAAGACACTAAACCCCAAATTGCTCCAGATGCTGTTCACATGAGTGTGTATAAATAATTAGTTTCTGTTCTGGTGAGCACCTTGCATGGCAGCCACTGCCATCAGTGTGTGAATGTAGTGTACAGTCCATTTAACTCAATACCCCTGTTGTAGAGTGGGAAGCAGATGAATCTGCAGGCTAATGTTTTATTTATGTGTCTGGCCACCCTCCTTTTCAGACATTTTTTCCCAGTCCTGGATCCCGGTCGGGCCAATCGAAACTGTTTATTTCATATAGGGCGGGTTTTATACAATGACTGTATAACGCGGTGGGACCTTAATGGCTTGTTGATGCTTTTCTGTTGAACCCGTTATAATGTCAGTATTAAATAGACTGGATGGTACATTTTCTCAAAAAGAACAAACTCCCCTTAAGGTACCAGTGTGTAACATTGAGGAAGATCTTTTGTCAAAAATGTAATATATAATATTCATAGGTATGTTTTCATTTGTGTAATCACCTGAAAATAAGAATTCTTTTTGTTACCTTAGAAAGGAACTGTTTTCATCGATGGAGGGTCCTCTTCTATGGAGTCTGCCATGTTGAACTGCCATGTTTCTATAGCAGAAATGATCTCAAACACTTGTCTTGAGTCCAACTGGAACAGGATGTCTGGAAACCTCAGTATGTCTTGTAGCAAACTAGCAGAGGAGAATCCACTTTGTAGTTAATTTGCCAGGTGACTTACTTTGTAAAGCTCTGTGAAAGTGGAAATTAATCTGCATGTTTTTGCTCTAGATTAACCTTGGTCATGTAGTGACTATACTCACACGGTTGAACTGCTGTAGCTGGTGAGATAACCACTAACTTGCTTGCTAACCCTAACAGTAGTCAATCTCAATATTTGTCTAATTTCCTGTTAACGCCCCCCAGTATTTTTTTCTCCATTGTACACCGATTTGTTAAATGAAAAGGTATGCTATCGGACGTCAGTTAGCAAACTCGTCTGCTTGTTAGCGTAGCTCATTATGTAACAGGAATTTAAGTTAACACAGTTTATCCAACAGCTTCCTCCATTTTGGACACTCAGGTGTACAGTAGGTAACAGATATGCTCGGCCTTGCAGACCTGCTTGGAGTCCTGCATTTATAGATGATGTAACACATTCACCAAACCTGAACTTGAAATGAAAAGATTGTGTGGATTTACTTCACCCCCGCAAACAAATTCTTTAACTACAATTTTGTTGGAATGAATACATTTTGCTGTGGAAATCTGCTGTTTTAAATGCTGATGTAACCAAGCCTTAACTAGTTTGTTTCTGTTTATGTGAAGATGTTGCTTTAATTGTGTGCATAATATAATGTAGCAAGAAGCAGTGATCGAAACATAAAAAGGTAATGGTACTCTGAACCATGACAACTGCATGTGTCTTTTATCTTAGTAACAATGTTATGTATCTTATACTATACTATACTGTACATTCCTTGTTACATTCATTTACATATACATTTGTGAGGTGCAAAAGTTTAAGTAATTATTGCTGGGCATTGGGCAACTGTTTTTTTGTGCTCAGAGCATGGCCCTCAAAAGATTTTCTACAGAATAAAACATAATGAGTAATGGCAGAACTGGAACCCAAAGGCAGACAGGCAGCCCAGCAGAGATAGAAGGCACTCACAACAGGTAGGCAATCAGGCAGGAAAGCAACAGCTAGAACGCCAAGCAAAATCTCACACCAATTTGAATTAATTTGAATGGAACTGCAATGAGTTTGGGTGTCCTATTTGGTGGACAGGATTATTTCTTACTTGAATTGTATGTAGATGGAACTAAGACAGGAGGAAGAGATGAAAGTGTGGAGGCATGTTGGCTGATTGAAAAGAAGTTTAGAGGCTAATGAGAGGAGCTGGGGGAAGAAGAGGGAGGTTGGAGCGGCTGTTGCCATGACAAAAACTATCATAGGCGTCAAGGTCGTGCCAGGAAAAGTTAATATATAGTGGCCAAATCAATGTTTGAGACCAGAAAAATTACAGCATTTTTCATGACAGGGAAATGTTAACGTGTTAAAGTACACGTAACAAGTAAAAAATACATGGAATTAAAGCTGCAAGCAGCATTGTGCGGGACCTCG
>NW_023339762.1:190248-195493 GCF_004916995.1 Morone saxatilis | reverse complement strand
ATTTGAAAAGTGTCCTGAGATAACTTTCTGTTATGAATTGGCGCTATACAAATAAAATTGAATTGAATTGACGGCAACTAATTGTAGCCTTGTGGCAGACAAGTGTACTCTTTTTCCCCAAAAATATGGGGATATTGCAGCACATCACAATAGCTTCCAACAGGCCTGATATTGTACTTCTAATTTCTGTGATTTCTTCAAATGTCAGTGGGTATTGTTTCTCTCATGGTAAAATTATGTTAGGTTTGAGTCGGATGAGTACTTGGGCTGCTGACGTCATGAGCCCCACATCTGTGGCATGCTTTTGTTCATAGGTGTTTGGCAGGCTGTTGGGTACAGGATGATCTGGAACTAGTGCGGTCGAATTGCTTTCGTTGTCATCGTCATTGTCATCAACCACCAGAATACCAAAATAAATGTAATATGTCGTCCCCTTTTTAATGTGGACATTTTTTGACTAGAATATTTTTACCCCTGTGTCATTGTCCAGTTCAGCATGATCAAGTTATCTACAGTGGAAAGTCCACAAAACAATTATAGTGAGATCACTCTCTGTGATATACATAAGACCACACACTGTAATGCAACAATTAACCAAAATGCTTATTTATGTTAATAAACCTCAATATATATAATCAAACTGCTCAAATTGTGTATCTTCCCACCCACAAATGCAAAACTGAAATTATCAGTGCAAGTCAACACAGCAATTTTCCAAAACAGCAAAAACCAAAAAGAAACCAAACAAAATCAGCCAGCACACACCACAGCAACAATATTTACAGCTCGAAGAGCATATGATGTTAATATTGTCCTTTATGATGTTTGCTCAAGTTATTTTGGACATGCATAGACAACTGTACTATTATAATAATAATATAATATAGTTCTTGTATGTTCTTCTCCTGTTGAGCTTCAGGGGTTAATTTATTTCACTGACTATCTACCTTGGAGCCTCGACTTTGCTGAAGGTTGGAAGCCAATGTTAAACGATGTTTGTTATCTTTTTTATTATATTTTATTTTAGTTTGTTTTTATGTTCTTTTCCTCTCTTGGGCTCAAACCTTACTTTATGTTATTAATTCATCCATCCAGTCTGCTTTATTTCTTTCTTTACCTTTACTACTTTTGTGTAGGGGTACTGATTTTATCTGTTCAATTATCAATATTTTTCCTCTCTTTTTTTGTGTGGTTGTGGTAAAGTATTTGATTACTTATTTGAATGTTATGAACTTTCTTAAGTAAACTTTTTCTCTGTGCAGTTCCAAAAAGCAATTTTAGTGTATTTTATGTTTTTGTTTTATCAATATTTGGCCTCTATTTTGGAGCTTTCTTCACAAGATGCTAGTTTACCTATTCTATTTTTAAACTACTTTCATTACCTGGACGCCTAACCCTACAGTCAAACAGACCATAAGGATGTAGCGGAATCTCGGGGCCTGCCCTGTCTATTTATATAGCAATAAACAGCGGTTTCTCAGCAAGATGCTATTATTTTTTATACTACTACCAACTAGATCAATACACAGTGACTTTCCTAGGACTTCTTCACACTATTTATATACAGAGTATTTGGCTTCGGTTAGGAGTTTTACTCACTCTTCCACACACACCCCTCATGCATGAGACACGCTTTGTGATAACAGCAATTCACTTCAGCAATTATGCAATTTAACGAGTCATCAATCAGCAAATCAGCAAAAAATCTAAATCAGAGCATCAATGCACAATTTAGCTTTTTATAATTCAGAATAATTTGGTGTATATCTAGGTTTTTGGAATGTGCTTAGCTCATGGCACAATGAATAACACTTATCCTAACTAGGGTGAGACAATCAGAATGTGAATAAATGAGGATGAACATACATCAACAAAATATTATACTAATATATACTAATAACACAACATATAGTTTGGTTCATGTTTACAGAACCTTATCCCTGAAAACATTTTCCCACTACACATTCTAACAACTTATTATCTAATAATTCTATAAAAGTTTAAGTTTTCAGTAATGGAAAAAAGCACCTTAAAGGTTTGTTTAGATCATAAGCAACTTTCAAGATAGGTGAGTTTTTACTTTTTAAAAACTCCAGAATTAAGGGTATTTGGTCAGTAAGGACTTGGTAAGTTCCAACCCTTTTTGCTCTGTGCTCCAATAACAGTTGAGCAAGTCAACTTCCTCCTTTCCTGTACTTAGATATGCTGTCTGGTAGGCTTGTCTATGTTGAAGAGACAACCACATTTTGAAGATGGTTATATTATCTTATATTAGCTAATGTTAGCAAAGATTTTGCTTACTATTTAGCTAATCTATATCAATCGTTAGCTAACTAGGCACATCTTACATAACGTTAGCAAAATGTTAACTTACCTGCAAGCTAATTTACATAAATTGTTATTTAGATATTTAGCTAGCCTTTTGCCAATGTTAGCTAACGTGAGCTGCAACTATATATACATTGCATTTATTTTTATAAAATATGGTTCTTTTCAACACAGTGTAGCCTGACACATAGCATATCTAAGTCCAGGAAAGGAGAAAGTTGACTGAGGTTCTGAGATAGCTAAAACTATGTTTGAAGGTGCATAAACTGCACCATTCCCTGTATCCTGTATAAAATGGTAATGTTTGTTGACTTAAAAAGAAAAAAAAAGGTTTACTGTGGAGATCAGCATATAGTACTGTACTATAAAATCATTATGTAGGTTTTTATTAGGACACAACATTGATGTCTAATGCTTTGAAAGAGTTTTGAGGAAGTGCACCAACTGGGCCAGTTTTTGTTGGTCTTAAGAACTTGAAAATGGTTACGTCTATATGGATTTAATAATATTTTTACATACATTCTCTTTCTCCCAGACCTGCCAGACATCAGTGTCAGCCACAGTAACCTCACAGTAATCGAGGGCAAACGAGTAACAGCGATTTGTAATGGGTCTGGATCCCCGTTACCTGAGGTGGACTGGCCTGTCAACGGCTTGCACTCCATCAACGCACAAGAGGTAGGGAGGACACACATTCACACACATCGAGGAAAACACACAACAGCTAGAGTTGTGAGTGTTACATTTTACACTTAATATCAGCAAGCTGCTGGCAGTTCGCTCATAAATAATGGATGTGTATCTGGCATTAATCATTGACATGACTTCCAGCAGAAACAAACGTCATACAGCAGCAGAGCAGTCTTCTTAGAGCTAAAGTGTTGAGGTATTTTATTAATTAGCTATAGCTAGTTAGATGAGATCATGGAGAACAAATGGCAGTTTTGTCTTCCAACACGTGATGAAAGCAAGTGTTAGATCATGTGAACTGGAGCTGGCTTCTTTCATTCTTAAAACATGAATACATGCATTCTATTTATGAATTCCACTTTGTAAGGAAACCCTCCATACAGTGCTAGCAAGCCCCACTGAAGTAATAACAATGATTGAAATATATCTTTGTATATTTGCTAATTCCTTACAAAGACACTGTCCATACTAAATAAACTGGTCAAATGCAACTGTGACTAAATAGGCTGACTGTTCCTTTGTCATAGATGTCTTTCAAAAATAACCGACTGCCCCAGGTGGTTTATTGCACAGAACCATGTGGAAAGTTATTGTTAGAAACAGTCTGGAACTTGCAGGCAGCTGATTAGATCAAAGTAGTAAAAGATGATTGTGATTTTTATGGTGGAACTGTTTTTAGCGGTTTTAATCAGTGGTCTGTTTTTGGAGAGGAGGAGACCTCTGTGGATAATTGGGCTCCTGGTAGAAACCTCCTAAACCAGGAACACTAAAGGAATCCTAACCGGGAGAAGCTGACTGACAGCAATGGTGGTGAAGACAACAACTCCACAACCATGATCCCACACTAGTTCATGACGTCATCAAACTTTCTCTTTTGTTATTATTTTAATGTGAGAGACCCCCTAGTGGCAGAAATTCAATATTGTACATTTGAAGACACTGCAACGTCTAGTGATTTTTTTTAGATTAACATGCCTAAACCGAGTGGTAGAGATCAATTTCAACAAATTTTTTAATCAGACGTAATGACCACATGAGATAACCACCTAAGTCAAAATAATGTCAGTATCTCATTTTCTTCCCCTTCAGCCAAAATTGCACGAAAGCAGCATAATGTTGACATTGCTTGCAGGCGTTCTCATATGATTGTGCTCTTCCTCCAGGCCAGAGTCTACGACAACACCATTCATTCCATCAACATAACTTTGGTCAATGTGAGCAGAGAAGACAACAACTTCCTGCTAACCTGTACCGCCACCAACATAGTGGGCATGACCAACGCTTCAGTCCAGCTCACTGTTCACTGTAAGTACACACACACACACACACACACACACAGTGTTTGCTTTTTTATTAGTCGACTGTTACATTTTCTATTTAATTGTCACTCTAGGAAAGTACTTATTAGTGTGTCCATAGAGTTAAACAGTCTCATTCATTATCATTACAGCTCATACACATCTAACCCACAGAGTGTGCATGTGTGTGTTTGGCGTGTTTATACTGTATTCATGTGACCTACAAAAGGATCTGTTTGCATGAATGTGTTGTTGAATGTAAAGGCCTCGTAAATAATCCTGTCACATGGTGATTTAAAAGGCCACAGCAGCATCACACCTACAGTACATCATGAAAAAAAATGCTTCAGCCGCACACTGAAGTCTCATTACAGCAATTCATTCAGCTTTTTCGAAGCACATTTCTATGACATTATGTGAACAGTCATTACACTCTAAGTCATTGTATTTATTTTAACTGACTGATTTTATATCAATGTAACTGTAATGTGACCATTATGGATCGTCTCTTGCATCAAGCCAGATGTTACTGGCTGTTAATTCCAAGGTCAGAATAGGTATTTTCTGGCTACAATTTAAACATTTTCATTTGACATCCATGACCCTAACCCTAACCCGATAACTCATTAAAGGGGAACTTGGCACTCTAGCCATTTTCTTCAGATGGTTTTCACTTTTGTCATCGATGTTTTCTCAAAACGACGCTCCCCCTACACGCTCTGGTGACTGTATTATTGCACAACACGTCGTAAAAAAAAAACGTACTTGCGGCACCCTCGCTCCCCCTTTCTACCGCTGCTGATGAGTGTGGTTGGAGCAAGGCATGATAATGATGACAATGATGATGACAGATTATAATATAGATATATAATAATAACAATAACAGGTCTAGGTCAACTGGGTTGAAGAATGGGCTTTTTAAGAAGGGG
>NW_023339762.1:185117-190148 GCF_004916995.1 Morone saxatilis | reverse complement strand
TGAGGGACCAGCTGCATGGGGGGAGGAGTGGGTGCTTGATCAAACCTATTGAAATGTAGATTTAGATCGTTGACCCACTGTCGATCCCCCTCAACCTGTTCATGGGGTGTTTTGTAGCCCGAAATGGTTTCCAGGCTTCTCCACACCCCTCTGATGTTCTGCCGCTGCAGCTGCTCCTCCATCTTCCTCCTGTAGCTGGCCTGGCCTGGTCAGCTCTTCCTGTGGGGGGGGACTCCTTAATTTTGGCCACAGCCAGGATAGCTCTTTCCCCCTGTTTCCAGTCTTTATGCTAAGCTTATTTAAGCAGTTGCTGGTTGTAGCTACATATTTTTTGTACAGACACAGTTGTATCAGTCTGAACATCTAACTCTAAATAAGCTTTTGCCAAAATGTTAAACTGTTCCTTTAACTTCAGTTACAGATTTCCCCCCGGGATCAATAAAGTATTTCTGATTCTGATTGTAATACATAGTTGGTCAATAAATGAGATAATAACTGAATGATCAAATTATGATCCACAAACTGAAATGAAAGGCAAATCAACTGGTAGTGTGGATGAATAAACTACTGTCCTACTTTGGATAGTCTAAAGACAGCAGTAAACTCCATTTCTAACTGCAACTAGGTACTTCAGTCAATACAGAGTGTCTGCTGGAATCATGTATAAATTGTATTGAATTTTATTGTTTAAAAAGTTCCTAAAAATATCAGGAAATCTCATCTGTGATATAATATACACAGTAAATAATCGGCTCAAAATTAATCCAAATCGCTTCCTAGTGTTCACTGTTTGGGTTCATTGTACTGTTTATCAATTGTTCTCTATGGTTATTGTTATGTATTACATATAATATGAAATATCCATATCCAGGAAATCCAATGAGGATGGTAAAAAACACAATTCTACACAACAACAACAATTCTAATATTCAGGTGATTATACACTAATAAAAACATACATATAAATGTTATGAATCCTGAATGTTATACACTGGACCCTTTAATGGGAAGTGCACCAATTTTCCACATCAAAGTGTGTTTCCAGGTGTCGAGGAGCAATACTGCATATTTACCTTAGTGTCTCCAGAGAGCGCTGAGTGAAGTCTGATAGATGTCAAGTGATGCCACTTGTGCCATGAGTCAGAGTTTAATAATGAAACAATCTGTTTGTGTGATGTTAGAAAGAGCTTACCAGACCTCTGTACTAGCACAACACATGTGAATCTCCATCCAGACAAACAGTTGGTCGAGTTGGATTGTGGTTAATGTAGGCGTTAGGTCTCGACAAGTAAGAATTATGTGTGGAATAAAAAACAACAAAAAATCCAGTGTTGTTAAAACTGTGGAGTACACAACATGATGAAGCCATGTTAGCATTATTATTTCAGTAGGCCCAAGCAAGATTTGTCTCCGAAGTCTGTTCAAATGTTTTGTTTTGTCTCCCAGTTCCAGCTTCCTAAAAGTCCATATTTGCTTGTTTTCTCAGTTTCTTTAATAGTTAATCAAATATATTTGGATTTCTGACTGTTGGATTGACAAAACAGGCTATTTGAATGTGTCAACAGGATTTTTGTATTTTTGGCATTCCCTCCACTGCTGCCAAGCCATCTGAAGGACATACCTTGAACTGGTTATAGTGTTTTTTAAATGCACCCTCAACTTTTTTAACTTTGAATAATTTATTTTAGAAGAAATGTTACAAAAAAGGGTTCCATAATTTCCAATAATCTCCAGCACTAAAAAAAAAACTAAACATAACAGGGAAAAGTGATAGTGGTCAAAACTGGAAGAAAACCACAGCCTCCCCCTGACTTACACTAAACATACCTGGCTGGATAGGTGAGTAGCTGTGCGAAATGGTTGTCAGCTGTTGGTTAAAATGGGTTCCATTTTTCATTTGAGACACAAAATGTGAGCTGTCTCCTGTCATTTTAGGCTAACACACAGCTGCTGGTGTGTATTTGATCTGGTTGTTGTATCTTTATCCCTGCTTTTGAAGGAATGTCATTCTGGTGTTTTCTTGTTGTTGTTAGCACAGAAACGATGCTCCTCTGCCTCTATATGAGCACTGTAAATGACTACCTGCTCAAACACTGACCGTGCCATTGTCCCAGACAGACAGACAGCTAGCTGCTGTAGTTACATCTCATTCGCCCATGTTTTGGGCTTGCAATGTTGTACTGCTTATCGATTAACCAGAGAACACAAGTCAAGGTAGACTTTTGACTGGAAGTAATGGATAATAATTATGATTATGCTTCAGAGGAAATTATGTGTTTTATTTTATGGAAAGGGCACACTGCATGCAGTTCAGATCAAATTGTGTCAATTATTGACAACATTGCAATGACTTGGTTTCATGTTTAATCATGGTAAATGGACCTGTACTTGTATAGTCTTCCTATTTCTAGTCTTCCGACCACTTAAAGCGCTTTTACCATACATGGCACATTCGCCCTTTCACACACATTCACTCAGTGATGGCAAAGCCCATCGAACAGAACACATTTAACTCATTCATACACATTCAATTTGGGGTTCAGTATCTTGCTCAAGGATATTTCGACATGTGGCACCAGGAGCCGGGGATCGAACCAACAACCGTCCGATTTGGGGACGACCCGCTCTGCCTCTGCGCCACAGCCGCCCTAATCATGACAAGTACAGAGTGGGCATTCAGGCTTTCTTGAAGTGTGATTACATGCTACAAGCAGAGTTATGTGGCTTTAGTGTTTTTATGTTGTTTGGCATAACTAAATGCATCAAATATGGATAAAAACATAAAGTTCAGCTAAAATAACATAAAAGGGTAGTGTGCTTAAAGGTGCTTGTCCACATCAAACCAGCAGGTGGTGAAGCTGTTAATTAATTAATATCAATCAAGTTTATAACCAGGGTTATTAATAACAGGGCCCTTGACCAATAACCGTACTGTGGGAGCAGTCTCAAAAGGTGAGGTTCACTTACAAATGCCAATATTTTCTAACTATTTTACATTATATATATATATAAGCCACTAGCCACTCAAGTAGATGTGGCCATGAGGACACCTCACTTTAATAACAATCTATGGATCAATTAAGTTCATTTCATTTAACAAGCAACAGTTTGTTCACTCTCTCAAAATGGTGCTCTGAATGAAAGTATATGAATGAGTGCAGATAAATTGTGCAAGGAACAGTAAGAGTGTGTGAGTTAGTGAGGTTGCTGCTGATAACAATGCTACTACATGTTAGCATTAGTAGTTGTATAAGTTGAAAATATACAATCACCACTGACATGTTCTTCATACATGCTGAGAAGAAAAACAAATTACATCTTACATGCTGGGATTTCTAGTGTAATGATATCACCTGCGGCATCAGCCAAATTATAAAATTCCAATGTTATTACACACTTGAGAGTGAGTATTGATCAAACAGTTATATCTTTTGGGTACTGATACATTTTTGCATCCCTGACCTGAGCAAATATACTTACATCTTCCTCAAGCATGCTTAGGACATTTTTCAGCTATGGAAAGCTGCTGGCCCTGTAGAGCTGAAGTAGTCGAGGCAAATGCTGTTCCAGCCCAGAAAAAAAGGACCCTCTCAAGTCAGCTGAAGTGATTTGAGTGAATTCAGCTTCGATCCATTGGAAATAAAAAAAAGAAAAACAGAAGACACAAACTTTTTTCAGCTCGATACATACAGATAGGTGAGCCTCCTCACAGCCTTAGGAAATAATGGTGTTTTGTCTAGCTCATCTCCCAGACTGCAGTTCTCCTTCGCAAGAGCAGATGGCTTAACTTTTTTTTTTACTATTAAGTGGGAATTAATATTTGTTTTCTACATTATTTAAATACCATACTTTAAACAACTTATTTATGTTTATAATGTTGTCTTACCTGTTGCTCTGTGAACAAAGCTGGCCACTTGGTCTTCACCTCTGCCACAGGTGGCTCTTCTACAATTTGCTTTTGTCGCAGGGAGAAGGTGCTGACCATCATTTCGTTGACTTTCTTTATATCAGCTTTCTTCTTCTTCATCTCTTCCATAATGGCTAATCTCTCTTCTTCCAGAACATTTTGGGTTCTTCCTTCAGGGAAGTCAGGAAGAAAATTGACTTCAGCTTTTTTAGCTTTCTTGGGCTTCTATTTTGGTCCCGAGGAGCGGCGATTAACTTGAAGTTCAGAGCATCCTGCCACACGGAGCTTGTTCCTGTAGTTTCCCATTTTGAATTTTAAGCTGAATTTCCAGCAGTACCAACCCTTGGCAGACCCAGGCTCCCTCACGCAAGGGTGTTTTTTGATGAGACTTTGTGCAACAATGTCATATTCTTCTCGTGATGGTTAGGCAGTGTATGAGTACATTGCTTCTGCTAATTTGTCAAGTATCTCAGATTAAGTGTCTTTTCTTATATTAAGCAAGGATCCATTCGCTTGGTAAGCTTCATTACCCCTTTTAAGCTGCAACACAACATCATACGAAAATCTAGGAATCTCAAATGCATCAGGCCACGGCCGATGGCGGGGGAAAATGCCCTCGCAAGAAGACGATGAGGATGAAGACAAACTTGCCGTATCCAACTATCAATCTGGATCTTCCGAATGTCATCTTTACTAAGAAAGATACACAGCAGCATGTTGGACACTGGAATAATAAAATAAGTATTTATTTCAACAGTTACAGGGATTCCCACACTCCAGTGCTTTCTGCTCTCTCCCTTGAACCTCTAGCCCAAATGATTTGTCTTTCCATTAGTGTACAACCTATCTCCATTCATGACACTCACACCAGTGTACACCTGTATGCTGATGTTCTGGTTTTCATGGAAAATCCAACACAATCTATTCTACTCTATTGAGTTTTGTTGTCTTTCTGGATTCAAAATAAATTGGTCAAAGTCCTCTCTTTTACCCCTAAATGAACAGCCCAAACACTGCATTTTCCAGCCAATATTCCAGTGGTCCAGCACTTGTATCTTAACAATTTTGTTCTTGGCTGAGAACTGGTGTTAAAGTACTGTCGTTTAGTTTCTCTCACCGCCTTG
>NW_023339762.1:178820-185027 GCF_004916995.1 Morone saxatilis | reverse complement strand
TACACAGCAGTCCTCACAGAAGCTGATGTATGATGTCACAGCCTCTGTGTACTCATCCAGACTGTTGGTAGCAGTCCTGAACACATCCCAGTCAGTAGAGTCCAGCTTGTTTGTCCAGCGGGGTTTTCTTTAAACTCCAGTGGATCTGATGGTATGCTGGTCCTCTATCTGGCAGCGGAGGAAAGCAGCGACAGTCGACAAGGTGGGAAAAAGAGTGGCGTAGAAATTATCTCTCTCTTTCCTGAAGAAAACAGTTTGTCTGTATCTTCCTTCTTCAGGTACAGTGATGATCGCTAGTTGCACCATATCACACCTGAACGTAGAAAAAGAAAAAAGAACACAGTCGCTCGTTCAGCGACTTGGGGACCTCTTTTCATTAAAGTTTGTAAGTCACCCACTGTAGTCTCATAACTCATGTCGCTGTGGTAAGGCAATGGTGAAAAGTGTGTGCTGAATCTTATATCCTCAGTGGCGTCATGGCCGCATCACAGGATCCCTGGAGTTTGTGTTATCCAGTGAGAAACCAGGATTTAGATTTAAAACAAATTTCACAACTAGCTGTAAAATTGAAATGCCTGATGGGGTTTAGGCGCGGCTTCTTTGTTCAGGCTTTTATTGTTACATGTAGGCCTTTCTTTGTTAACCCACATGATGAGGTCATAACACATCTGTCTATCACTGTCTATCACAGGAGAACTTTGATCATCATATAACATAATCAAACTCTCACTGAAGCCAGTCGAGAGAAAACATCTTTTCCATGGAGAAAAGCCTTCAGTGTTTTTCTTTGAAATGATGGCTCTATCCTCGCACCATCTCTTAAACACCCGCCACTTTCCATCATACAATGCACGCATAGACGGCATCCTTGCACTTTGAATAGTCTCAATCACCCTCAAAGGGAGACCCTCCTAAGACGTTCGGGGTGTGGGTGAAAAATCTGCCCGTGTGCCTGTGACACCAAGTCTCTGCGTAACGGCAGTGGCCATGGCTAGCTGTGAAGGAGCTCAACTCTGCCATCCACGGTCTGCTGGGCCAGTACGGAGCTATCAGAATGAGAGACAGCCGCTGCTCTCTCACTCTGAATACTGAAGCAATGAGGCTGAGCAGGGGGAATGTGTACAGCAGCGTGTTTGGCCATGGATGTGCCAGTGCGTCTGCTCTTAGCGGCACCTCTCTGTTTTTTAATGGAAAAAAACAGAGGACACTGCACGTTTCCGTGCAATGTGAAGAGATCTACAGATGCTCGGTCTAATCACTCCCACATTGGGAAAACACGCAGTGTCCTCTGGAGAGCAAATCCGCCCCGCTGTTTAACACGCTGGGGACGTACGCCACACATAATGACAGCAGCCGCTTGCTGCTTCACATTATCAGACTCTGGGCCAGTCTGTGCAATGTTACAGAGCGTGTGCCCCCCTGTCGGTTTATATAAGCCACCGCTGTCGTATTGTCTGACCAAAACATGACAATTCCTCAGAAGAGGTAAAAAATGTTTGAGAGCCAAGAAAACTGCCAACAGCTCCAGGTAATTTATATAAGCATGGCGGAGGCTCCGGTGCCAGGTCCCGTTCACAGACTTCCCCTCGACACCGCTTCCCATCCAGTCAGTGAAGCATCTGTTGTCACTGTTTTCTCTGCTCAGCCTGATAAGCTGTGAGCAGGGTGACCACGTTCAGATCTTAGTGGAGTGGGCTACAGTTGCTGTTAGCGATGTCCAGGCTAGAGTAACCCTTGACGGGAACTGTGGGAATGACTTCCCCCAATATCGCTTCTTCTCCTTCATGCACACCGGAAGCTGCCTGGTGGAGACCTGACGAGAATTGCCAGGGGATTTTGCCATCATACACAATCCGTGCTCCTCCCCCCTGGACGTCTTTTCTTTGATGGCTGGTCTTGCATGATAAATGTCGCGGTGCTTCAATTGCGAGCTTCCATGATTGGTCACGCCAGGAGGTGCTTCCCATAGTGAGATACTGAGCGAGGTTTGAAAGAGAACATTAGGTTAGGGTATGTTCATGAATTGTAACGGATTCTATGTAGATAATGTGTTCAACATCTACAGACAAAGCAGACGAACAGACAACAGATCAAATGCTTTATGGTACCTATCTGTAGGCGGACTATCCATATAGTGTGTTACCTAAATTTACTCTCTGACTATCTGGCGCAGCCATTGTCATTTATATACTCGTTTTTGAGCATCTGGAGCCTCTGAAACTCATCCAAGCAACCCTGATAACATATTCTGTAGGATGTGTGTGTGTTTGTATGTGTGTGTGTGTACTTGAAGGAATAATTTGTGGTGGAATGACTAATAACAGTGATCGTCTTTCTCAGCTGCTGGTTTGAATTTCTTGCAGTTGGCTGTGGTAAGACGATAACACTGTTGTAGCAAACAACAAATTGTGTTTGCACTCAGATGCAGTTTTGTAAGTCAACAGAGAGAAACACGAGAAGAGGCGCACACACGCTCACACCCTCCAAATCGATTGGAACAGATTGTGATGAGACCAGCATATTAAAATGATGATCAAGGTCTCTCCCCTTTTGTGCCGTATTTTCTCTCTTCCTCTCTTGTCCATTCATGTACTGCAACAATAAATCAATCAAGTGTGACAGTGTGATACAGTAAAATATTTTTATGTCTTCCTCTGTTTCAATTACCAAGTGAACAGGGATTATCTGTTCTCGTTTGTCTCTGCAGTTCCTCCCTCCATCGTGAAGCTGAAGGAGCCAGAACGCCGCCATGACACATGCATAGAGTTCACTGTTCGAGGGTCGCCCCATCCAACCTTACGATGGTTCTACCAAAATAAGGTGCATTTGATTCACTTGTTAGGGTCAAGTGCAACTTATATTTTTCAAATCATGCTTTGCTGAGGTGTTATTTCATGGCTACAGAAAAGAAGTAGGAACTCAAAAAAATTATTCACGTGGCCCTTATCCTCTTCTGTACATGGCTGCTCTTCTTGAACGTTTATTTGATTACCTGTGCAAAATGAAATAAGTTTAATTAATTCTTTAAATGAAATATATTAAAACAATATATTAAAAAAAACATTAGGTAGTGTATGTGGTTTTTAAAAAATATCTGTAATTCTTTTAAAAATTATTTGGGAGGTTTATGATTTTTTAGTTCACTGTATGGTGGTGGTTGATGAAGGAATGTAGGGAAAACAGAAAAACAGTCACTGGTTATGTTTCCTCTAAGCCAGTGGTTCCCAAACTGGGTAAGTTGGCAAGGCTCCCCCCTTGCAGTGAAGTGCATAAGTTTTACACCATGTCTACAAAAGAGGTGTAGCATAAGAATTAGCAGTGTTAGTAGTAGCAGTGGGTGGCACTGACCCAGCATTAGTGAAATGTGAGCCAATACGTAGCCGGTGTAGACAATTGGATTTATTAAAATAGTGTATCCATTCAGTCAGATATGCGTGAGATGGACGACCAAAAGTAGGGTTAGTACTTACTTACACTTGTAGACATGATATTTTCAGAATGCAAAATGCCTTGTAGATTACAAACAAATCTGAAACATCATGAAGAAGCATTTCTTGCTTGTGAGTTCACTGCAAATATGCAGTGGAGTATAGTCTTTTTCCGACCGTCCTCACCAGAAAAATGGCCATATAGATTATGAGGCAGTTTATTACCACCCATATTTACATTTAATTTTAGACGGTGACTTCTAGTGGCCATAGTAATTATGACAGGAACAGAGAAGGAAATCAGATGACATAAATAGCATCAAACTCGCCAAGCTTTCCCCAGAATCTAACTTCACTCAACATCACATACATAACATGACATTACATAACTAAAAAACGTATTGTCATATTATATAGACATAAGCCATAATTCTTTCCTAAACTGAACCGAGTATTTATGATACAGAAACTTTACCAAACTGCAACTGTAAAACAGTTCTGGCAGTTTGAGATTTAATTTGCCATTTTTATTTGCACAATAGAAACTAATGAGAAACATTTGTGAAAACAAACCAGTTCATGTTCTCTATGTTGTTATTTTAATAGAATTAATGTTTGATCTCTCTCAGTAGGTTTGAAGTTTTGCTGATGATTGATGTCACTGTCCATTTGTTGCTCTTCTGTCACTCAATTCAGGAAATTACCCACACTGAGTATGTGCGCCCTGATATGGATATTTATCAGGACTACATAGAGGGCTGCCTAACCTTTAAGAATCCAACACACCACAACAACGGCAACTATACTTTGGAGGCCTCCAACTACCTGGGTGTAGCTACCAATACTGTGTATGGACACTTCCTCGACAGACCCTTCGATGGTAAGTTGGGACTTTGAGGGGCATGCTGAGTTAATTTCTTATCTACTACTATTATAGTATGTATTTTGCTATACTGTAGAAACTGAGCGTTATCTGTAGTAATTCCTTTCAAATGAAACCAGAAAATTAAGGGTTTCGCTGTGACTACTGTCCATCATGATTGGTTGTGTCCTCACGTCACAGACAACTACAAAAAACATGAGTGGCTAACAACTGGTAGAAATGCAAAACCAAAATGCCAAACAGAGCAGAGAAATCTTTAAAAAGAATTAAACAAGATTATAGAAAATAAAAGGTCACAATGTGCACAGTGGACCAAACTAAAAACCATGAATTTGCTTGAAACACTGGAAGGCATTTAGGACCACTGACAATGCCCTGGATCCTTCATGTATGTTCATGTATATTAGAAAGAAAATCAATCACTTTCTGATCCAGCACCTGTAAAAAGTTTTTAAATATGCGTACCCTGCATATCTGTCGAAAAAAAATAATTAAAAACAATATTAGCTCCACTTTGTATCTTGTGTGTCCCCTCACTTGATGCACTCAGCAAACAGATGTCGATTCTGTTAACACATTTGAAATACATATTCTTTTGCATAATAGATGACATATTTTTGTAGGCCAACCCAGAGGTTGGCATCATCGTGGGCTGTTCCATTGGATTTTGGAATATAGGAATCTATAATCTATAAATTGTAAAGTCTGAGTTAAAATAATTTGCAAGAGCACAAGTATAAACATGAAGCTGTAAAGGCAGACTAGTGAGTAGATAAGTCAGCCAAACCAGTACAGTATCTTTGTACCCAAATCAAAACGCTTGTAATGGGAGAAAAGTGTTATAGTGGGGTTTGGAAGTGGTCTGGAGATGCTCCAGGACCTGGCAAACTCAGAGAGAGAGAGTTCTGGGAGACTATTAATTTTGTAACAGGGCAGTGACCCAGAACATACTGCACAAGCACCTTACGCTAACAAAAAAAAAAAAAAAATGTAATGTACAGTGTCCTAAACCTGTAGCATTGTCAGTCACTCATCACTCATCACTTAGAAAACAATAATTACAAGTAGTGTACATTCAACTTGTTTGAGCAATTTTAATAGTGTAGAGGTTGGAGTGGTGGATGGGCATTCCATCTTTGGTGCAGGAGACTGTCACAGATAACCCTAACCTTACCTAACTGTTTTAGTTGCTAACCCCAACATACCTTAACCATAGCTGCCATGCATGTATATTGTAGAAATAAATTGAAAAATACTGTCAACTAATGTCTAATATCAACATTTTGTCTGGCGATTGGGTTCCTCCAGTCACTTCCTGAAGCCTGGTTTAGCCCTCTGGTCGACACAGAGTCACAGCACTCTGTTCCCATGGGGATACGTTTCCCTGTGTGATGTCAGCCTCTTATCAGCAGCCCTCTGACTTTGTTTGTATTGGATGTGTTGAAATGAAGCTTATATTTAGTCTACGTGTAAATAAGATGTGGAGAATGCAGACGAGCTGTATTTAGACGAGAGGTGATGATCTTGTTAACAGTGTTATTCTGGTGTTTTTGCTATTTTCACACCTTACACCCATGCTCTGTTTATAATCTTACATTTGCTCCTACTCATTTTTGTTTCCATATCCTGTTATCCCTTTCCCACGTACACTCAAACATGTCCATTCTCTACTTTAGCTTGTTGGTACAGTACTTACAATATCTTAATCACTTTTCTTTCCTTCACAGACCCAGAAACAGATTACGATTATGGTAAGTGCTTTTTATAATGGTTTTTATTCTCAGGCTTATCAAGAAGGAGTTAGCTCTTCATCATGACGTCCTCTGCATATGTTAAAGGCCCCAACCGCTCAAACTCAATTAGCTTTTGTGCACCATAGACTGTATAGTTAAAAAT
>NW_023339762.1:174228-178744 GCF_004916995.1 Morone saxatilis | reverse complement strand
CTGGCCGTCACCATCTTGGCAGTTGTGACTCCACCGGCTCCTCACTAATCAAAAATGGTCAAAGAGTGTGGGTGAACAGAGGCAGGGTGAATGAAGACTGGTTAGTCGACTGTGATGAAAAATAACATACATAATAACATTGTATTTTTAATGTGTGTAATTTACCAGTGATTATAGTTTTTGGGAAATAAAGTAATAAAGTATGGGATTTGTCAAGCCAAGTCGAGTCCTTAGTTAACTCAAGTCAAGTCCCAATTGACTCTTGGCATAGGCATGATCTGATCTGATCAGCCACAAGGAGCTTGACTGACAGGGTAGTACATCCAGTCATGACAATGCCATTCCTGTGTGCACTTGGATAACAATATACAAGAAACGATACACAATGCATGACAATACTTATTCAATATTAACATTGTAAAGGTCCAGTGTGTAACATTTGGATGATCTATGTAATGGAATGGAGTTATAATATATACATAGGTATTTTTATAGTGTTAAATCACCGTTGAAAATGAAGGAATCATTATGTTTTCGACCTTGAGATATAATCGAATTTTTACTTACAGATACCACGGGTACATCTCATTTCCGTTGCCAGTATCCATGTTGAACCGCGATAATTATCATACAGTAGCCCAGATAGGACCAAACCCACTAAACCTCTATACTCTGCACATATGGGCGTTATAATGCGATTTTTCCCTGTGTTCCCGCCCATTGTTCTTTGTCCAAAGTAGCCTCAAATCCTCACGCTGCCCCATTTGTTCCTGTTTCTTAACCAGTCTCTAACTTTGAGGACAAAATGTTTCACTTTCTGCCTAATCTATCCCACCCACTGACAGGAGCCATGATATACCTAGATAAAATCAGTGTTAATTCCACTTTCGACCTGTCAGTGCTCATAATGTTATGGTAAATTCACACAGCGATGGCAAACATCGAACAGAAACTAACGCATTCATACACATTCACACACAAGCAATTTGGGGTTCAGTATCTTGCCCAAGGATACTTTGACATGTGGCAGGAGGAGCCAGGGATCGAACCAACAACCTTCCGAGATAGCTTCTGCACCCTATGGCTGGTTGGCGTATTTTTAGTCAAGTGAAGTTGCAAGTCATCAAAATGGTGACTCGACTCGACTCCAAGTCACATTGAGTCCACATCTCTGCTAATTCATTAGAAGTTAGAAGCAAGGTTCAGACAATTAGACTGAATACATTTAAATGCATTGCTGATAAAACAAACATTTACATTTTAAAAATGTACCAATTAATAATTAAAAACTATAATAAACTTGAATTTAGACAAACTTCAGGACTACTGAACTGGACTGTACTAGATTGTATAGATGATATTGTGTGCACCCTTTGTCTGTATAATTTCATGACTTTGCTCTTATTTGCTCTTAAGTTATGAGTCTTTGACCTCTTTGTGTCTGCATTTTTTTTTTCATGCTGTGTTTTTATTGATTTGAATTTATTGTTTTGTGTCTGATGAATTCCCTGCAGAAGCAGTTGGGCAGTAAACTGTTGTTATTTTAAAACCCAGCTGTTCCTGTGTTTTTTCTACCAGTAACCCCGACTGCAGAGACTCACAAACCTGAGGAAGAAACTTTTGGGGTAGGTAACTGACTTATTAAACATGTTGAGTGTTTGGCTGGCTTGTGTTTCTACCATTGGATCACCCAGTTAGAGAAAAAGAGCTCATATTGAAACTATAAAACTTTTTTTTGCCAATGTTGTGATAGTGACTTAAATTGCTGTTAATTTCTGTAAATGATATCCAGTTGGTGATTTCAATTGTATTCTGAGTCAAGCACAATCACTAATTTATCGAATTTCTTTGTGAAAAGAATGAGAAAACATGTTAAAGTTGCTTGTCATTGAGGTCATGCCAGGGTTGTGTTTTCAAACAAGTCAAAGAAAACTCTGTCTGTAAATGTATTGTAGCTTGTAGTTGAGCTCACAGTTTAGTACAATATTACATTGCATTACTCAGTTTTTAACACACTTACAAAGTCATAGTCAACACTTGTAAACACCAAAATAAAACAGTGTAGGTAGCACAGGAAGGGGCTTTTAGTACTTGAGTAGTGGTCAATTTATATTAATTTGAATACATTTCCCTCTGTTGCTTTCCTCTTAGTAGTTGTAAGTAGTTAGTAGTTTAATAGTACACTCTGGCCTAGCTGGTAGCACATACAGACACTGAAACACCAAAAAAGTAGTAGTTAGTAATAGTTTTGTGTGTAAATGTTAGATTACAGTCGAGTTGACAACAGCAACTTTTTGTCTGTAAACTAATAATAATGGCCATTATATTAAAGTACCAGTGATCTGCAACACAGTAGAATTTTTTGCTTAAAATGTGTTGGGAACAGAGGGTGCTATTTTATTCCAGCCTTTTTTTCTTCCCCTCCATTCACTCTCAGCCGTTTGCATCTATCTACTGAAATCCCCCGTTGGCTGATGAGCCTGAGAGTCGGTTAGAAATGTAATTGAGTTTATCTTTTTCCTGTAATTGACTGGGAAAAGATAACTGTTGAGGCTGAGGTTATGAAGAAACATATTGGGTTAGTGTGTGTGTGTGTATGTGTGTATGTGTGCACTAGCCTACCTATATAACAGGGAACTTGAGCGTCGTTACACACCCACAAACAGGGGACGAAGAGACAGACAGGGGACTTTTTTTGGGTTCCCTCTTAGACATGCTTTAAATCAACATAAAATCATGTGTAATGCGCTCTGATGAACTTTTTACAATTTTTGCCAACAGGGGACTTAAAGGTGTGTGAGTGTTTAATCCATATTCAGCCTTGACTCTGCAGGCTGGAGCAGGGATTTCAATGACCCATTCACACACGTCGTTTTTAACACACCTTCAAGGTGTGAATGGCTTAAGCCCCAGGCTGTCTTTCAGACTGTAGAGGGGCTATTACAAAGGCTATAGTGAAGAAACCAGTCTCTTCAAACTGGATTTTATTTTTGTTTTTGTGAAAAATAAATAAAAAGGCTCAGCTATAGTGAAACATTATTTGTTATTTTGTTTTTGTGACAAAAAAGGCTCACCTTCAGTGGATGTCCTAAGTTTCAAACTTGAAATGGTATTAACATAAAGAGCTGTCCAAAAGATAAGATAAGATAAACTTTATTGATCCCACACTGGGGAAATTCATAAAAAAAAAGAGTCAGTAGGAATATTTAAAGTACTTTAAGAGAAATAAAAAACAACCAGGAAAAAATGAGTAATAATGCGGTCAGCAGTAGGATCCTTTCTTTTCAGTTTTAATTAATAGACTTGACATCAGACTTTGACTAGCCCTTAGCCTTTAAATGGCTCAGTCCCAAAATACTCACTGACCACTTTTAAAAAAGAAGCACTGGAGTTGAATCAGTTTTCAATAACAAGCGCAGTTTGGCAATTCTTCTCAATAATTGTCTGTAATTATCAGTACATAAAGTGCCCACTTGTATTTTATAGAATGACAGGAGTCCACTGTTGGTGGTACATAATGACACCAAGTTCACTTAGATAGCATAGAACGACATTCACACTCCAGCTGGGATGAAATAAAAAGAACTAAGCAAAATCTTAGGAGAAAAGTAATAATCAATAAATAAATATTAATCTGTCATTGATGTTTTTTTTTTTTATTGTGGCATAGCATGTTTTTTAGCTCTTACATCATTGAACGTCATTTGTTTTTCATAATATTTTACAATCTGTGCACATGAAGTTGTACATTTATTGTGAATAGAGAAGGCATATTAGAGGTGTCAAATGATGAGGTGAGGAACTGAGAAGTTTATACAGTGAAAGGCACACCGGCTGGCATAAGTTATAATAGTAGTCCCCTGTTGATACGTGAGCTGATAGTCCTGTTAGTAATGTAGAAGATGTGCGTGTGTACATTTCACTGGTGACTTTAAAACTGTCTGCAGGTTCTCTGGTCTTCCATGGTAACCTATGCCGGTCGGACCAGGAGGCATGTTTCGTGGGTTAAGCCACATTTTCTCTGGTGGCCGGAGACCAACAGGAGAGTGACTGTGGCGGAGCACGTGGTGCTGACATCACCAGCTTCATCCTCTCTCCTCCTCCTCCTACTCTGCTTCCCTCTGTTCCCAGCGTATGAATGCTGATGGTGACAACTTCTTCCTCCTCTTCCTCACCAAACTCCTGGTCCAATCTAGGATCTAATAACAAGAAACTATCAAAACGATTTATCCTGCACCATTGGCAGTATATGACGATCAGCACTGATTAAAGTAGTGGTACAAATAGACTAATAGTAGCAGTTTAGTAGCATTAACAGCAGTGATAGCAGTAAACAAAAGAAGCAGTATAGTCATTAACATTGAGCATCTAAAAAAAGTTAGCAGTTAAAATGCAAAAAATAAACTACGGTTTAAATGCTTCACTGTAAAAACATTTAATCATAAAGATGATTTAATGGGGTTCTTCTGTGATAATTTAGGCGATTTTTCTGTATTTTTAAAATATGGAATTATTA
>NW_023339762.1:172505-174203 GCF_004916995.1 Morone saxatilis | reverse complement strand
AATAAAGTAAATATCCTGTGAATTTACATGTAAATGAACTTTTTTCACATAAAAACTTAAAATACATTTGCAATATATCATTTGTATTTACTGTTTATTTAATATATTAACTATTAAATTCAAGTTTAATACTGTTTAAAATTAGTGGCATTAACAGTAAAAAAAAAAAAAGTATTTGTTCTGTAATTTTAATGAATTAGTTGGTTAACTGACAGATATCTTGTATAATTAATGGAAGTTGAATAAATGTTGTTTATCAGTGTATAGCATTGGGTAAACTAACAGCAAAAATTACCCTTCAACAATGGACAAAGCCTGAAATCACTAAAAGAAAAATGTCTCAGACATAAAAAAAAGTCTACGAACAGGCAAACCTAGCCTTGTGTTTAATAACTTTTTCACTAGAAAACCATGAATTTAAATAATATGGTTATAATAATAATAATAATAATAATAATAATAATAATTATAATAAATAAATAAATAAATGAAATAAGATGCATCACAGAGAGGATTCATTACCAAATATTTATACCTGCCAAGGGAGAGTGATACTACAATAGGGCTGCAACAGTATGATAGTTAAAATGTTAAAATCAAAGTAATGAAATATTTCCATCTGCTGAATGTAATGTTTCTATTTTCCAAAGTATTTACCTTCACGATTACAAAAATTAATCCAAGGATGTGATTGGATAGTTGGATTTCAAATCAGTAGGGGGTGCCAACAAAGGGGTAACTGTAATATTATTAGTAAACTGTATTAGTAATTAGTTACATTGTAAATGGTAAATGGACCTGTACTTGTATAGCGCCTTTCTAGTCTTCCAACAACTCAAAGCGCTTTTACACTACGTGTCACATTCACCCTTTCACACACATTCACTCAGTGATTGCAAAGCAGAACATACACTAACACAGTCATACACATTCACATGTGAGCAATTTGGGGTTCAGTAATTTGGGGTTCAGTATCTTGCTCAAGGATACTTCGATATGTGGCAGGAGGAGCCAGGCATCGAACCAACAACCTTCCAATTAGTGGACGACCCGCTCTTCCTCTGAGCCACAACTGCCCCATGATTATCTGATTAGTTTCACCATGCGTCTAGTTGTTCTCCCCTCACCAGTGTATTCAGTCTGTGTGTTTCTTTGTTTCATTACAAAGTGAGTTTCCTTGGTGTTTTTGGACTTTCTTTTGGTTTTACTGCATTCTGGATTTCTAGTTTGGATTTGTTTGACTGTTGGACTTAAATAATTTAATTGATCCTGTCTATCTTTAGTTGTCTTGCATTTGGGTCTAATCCCTTGTGTATTCAAGTATTTGTTTTATTAGTTTCTTGTTTACTTTGATTACTAATCTATGTGTTATTTAATTCATTAATTTATTTTAATATCATTAACACTAGCCTGAATAGAGAAGAGAATAGAGTTATACAACATTTTATAGCTTGATGGAAAGACTTATGTTACTAATTGTTTTGTTTTTTTGTTGATTTTAATTTACCTTTGCTATTGGCTATTTAGTTTGACCTAGAAGTATTTAAAGCTGTTGTTTGATTCATTTGACCTTTTGTGTGTGAGCTGGAGACCCCCCTTTATGTTTTTATATGTGAGTTTCCTTTGTTCTTAAAATTGATGTCTGATATACACCGATCAGCCATAACATTGTGAGCACTGACAGGTGAAGTGAATAAC
>NW_023339762.1:169483-172455 GCF_004916995.1 Morone saxatilis | reverse complement strand
CTCAAAGTTGATGTGTTAGAAACAGGAACAATGGGCAGTGTGAGGATTTGAGCAACTTTGACAAGAACCAAATTGTGATGGCTAGACAACTGGGTCAGAGCCTCTCCAAAACTGCAGCTCTTGTGGGGTGTTCCCGGTTTGCAGTGGTCAGTACCTATCAAAAGTGCTCCATGGAGGGAAAAGCGGTGAACCGGAGACAGGGTCATGGATGCACGTGGGTGTCAGAACACAGTGCATTGCAGTTTGTTGCATATGGGACCCTAACCCTAACAATTCCCTTAGATCCACCGTAAGGCTTTTCATGTAAAACACTGGTGCAGGAAGTGAAGAGTCATCAATAATAGCTTGTTCACAACAAATGAAGAAAAAAAAGCAACAAAGTGGTGAGTATTAGTCATGGAGACATGGAGCATTTATTTTTGTTGTTTCAATTCAAGATTCAAGGATTTTTTTTCACATGATTCTATACTGTATGTGCAGTGAACTGTAGAGTGCTGAACTTTGACCACACTTATTCCTCTACAAAGAATAATATCCAAATCAAATCAAAATCTGATTAAGTTAACTAAGTCTGACAGGCGAACACGCTCCACTTCTGAAATGCCCTGTATGGGGAATAAAGCCACAGGCAGCACAGACAGAAAATAGTGTTGGAAGATACAACTTCACAGAGCCTTGCTCGGTGAAATTGAGGCATAAGCGGCAGCACACACACTAAAAACCAACATGGGTGGATCTATCAACCTATCATAACCGTGACTTCACAGGTGAACAGTGTCATTGAACAGAGGGCTAATGTGACTGCACTGGAATTCGTGTGGAACAGCTCATCAGTGTGAAGGTCAATTATTGTTAGATCCCAGTGTGTCTGAAGATTTAAATTATGAATGAAGGTACCTGCTGTGCGAGCAGTGCATAAAATAACGTGCTGTGCATCTAAAAACTGGAGACTACAGATGCAACGTACATATTCCCACTGCTGATGGCTTCAGGTGTTTAAGAGGAGATGAATAGGGTTAAAATGTTAACTTCTCCAATTTATTACATCAAGACCATTCTTTTTTGTCCTACAAGTTTTGTAAAATGTCATGCAAAAATTAAATATGCAAAAAAGGCATTATCGAATTAAAAATGCACCATTTTTCATACATTATTGTGCAGTGTGCAGTGTGCAGAATCGGTGACATTTAATTTCTGTGAAGTTCATGTACACCTGACCTGCATGGAGGATGCTGCGACTGAAGTAAGGACAGGAAATGTTTAAAGGTTGACAATAAAAAAAAATGGGATTCCATAAAACATTTTTTAATTTGCCTTATTTTGCCACCTCATACTAATCCTAAACTGCTGTGTTTAATTTGACAAATGGCAATTGCTGTGTGCAACGTTGCTAATATTGTCATCATGAGTCAAAACCAAGTGTGAACCTATCATGATGTCATGATGTGTGGAATACTGTTTTGAAGTCTCAAGTTCGGCATTATGACTGCCGCCATGTTGGAGCCAGCAGCAGTGACATAGTGCAAGGTGTGCTGCTCTTATCAAAATTGGCGGCTTCCTAGATAAACAGTACAATAAAACATGTTCATGAAAAGATTTAAGGTGAGACCCAGTCAACGTATTAACAGAATTATATTTGATTAGTAGATTGAGCTGGACAGATTTACTGAGGATTACTTGTCAACCACAAGGTAGCCACGCACTAAAGCATACCATCATCTCATCTTATCATCTATTTTACTCCAAATTGGACCATAATTTACTTAACATGCTGTATGGAAGAAGACTCGAATTGCAGTTTGTAATAAGGCTGCTTCAGTTGAAGAGTCTTCAATGAAATTAAAATCTATTAAGTCGGTGAAATGCAGGTTAGAATATTAGTATTTTTTTTTAAATTTGTGAATATATTTCTAGTTGACATTAAGGGCAATTGGCCACTCCAGCCTCTCTAAAACACCCTCTGTGAAACTGAATTAAAGTCAATGGTACTTTGCCATAGCTGTCACGTAAATGTGTAGATTATAGTTAAAGTGTATAAGAGGTGCTACTTAATTTATTCAGAAATGACTTGCATCAGAATAGAGCTTCCTGGTCCCATTTGCAATTCAAATGAAAATCTGCTATTAGTCTGAACTAAATCAGGATTTTTCCCCCCAAACAAAGTGACAAAGTGAAAGTGAGGAGCTAAATCCAAACTGTCTGCTCCTTTCACAAAAAATCTGACTCATCAGCACTGGATCTTTTCCCTCTTTTGGATCTGCTGATATGAGTCATCAGAGAGGAGTCAGGTTGGTGCTGTGGGCAGTCTACTTTCACAATCTTTGGGTTATAAAGTCTGCAAACTCTCACCTCTAGCTGCCAGCTGAGAGGTGGGGGGTGTGGAGGGGCAGTGTGAGTGGCTGTGTGATGCAACTTGTGCAGCCTAACCCTGGCCCTGAAATGCAGTGTATTCAATTGCCATCAGATCTTAAATCTCAGTCTGGTTTAAATGTTATTCATCTAAATGTGCGTAGTCTTTTATCTAAAATGGATATGGTCAGAATATGGGCCAATTCAACAGTTGCTAATATTGTTGTTATTTCTGAAACCTGGCTGACAAAATCTGTCTGATAAGGATATTGCTATTGATGGTTTTAATGTGCAGATAGAGCAAAGAAAGGTTGCTATAATACCAAATCAACATTTTGTGTTACTGTGGTACAATCAGTAAGCAATTTTAACTCCTAGCGCTTAAAGTGGATATTGCTAAGAGCCTTGGTATTACTGTTGTAGGATGCTATAGGCCTCCCTCAGCCACAACTACTGCGCTGCAGTCCTTGAGTGACCTTCTATCTAGACTCAACTACAGTGAGATTATATTCCCCGCTGGATTTGTGTATAGGTTTATAGTGGCGTTATTCTACTGTCAGAGTAGCAAATATTTATGTGCATCAATTTACACCTGGAAGCTTTGATTATTATGAGGGTTTCTC
>NW_023339762.1:161797-169458 GCF_004916995.1 Morone saxatilis | reverse complement strand
ACCGGAAGTAAACAAGTCGTCATTATTGTGGTGGTATCTCCTTACAGTGTGCAAGGGTTTAAATGCGCGCTGTGCTAAGAAGTTAACAATTTTCTACTTTTCTCTTTGTTTTCTTTGTAATGTTATGTTTATAGCAAAGCCTAGGAAATGCGGAAGAAACTGTGCAGTTATTGGCTGCTCCAACAGTAGTGACAAACTTTTGGAATTTTTCGAAAAAAATTTAATTAAAGGCTATTACTGCATAAAGGAGTTGCCGTGTCCTGAGACTTCCCTGGGCATGCAGAGGACCAAAATGTTCGCATGTCGGATGATTGATGAAATATTATCTCTGAAAAAGCATGAATTTGTAAGTTTCTACTAATAACTAGTATGTAATGAGTTAATGCAACACTTTTGATATTGATATTACACAGTACATCACATGTGGCAGATGGTCAAGTTATCCGTTTTTTTCTCTAATTCTGGCTATTGTCGTAACGAATGTTAAACTAATTTGTAAAATTTGATTAACACTAATATTGCAATCCATGTAAGGTACCTTGATCAGTAACTAAGTGCCACTGCCTAACATCATCTATCCAACTATGCATGCTCTTGTCACTCACAGTCACCTTGCCACCTCATCTAGGTGGCGGAAAACACAAACCGATCAGCGGATATGTGTATATATGCTGAATTGCTGAGCCATTATCCTACAGCTAATTACACCCCTGATCAGTGTTTTCTAACCCTAACCCTTTATTGTTCATGTTATTTTATTATTATTACATTATATAATTCATATTATTATATGAATACCTGCTTTATTTGAAAATTCACAGTATATAAGATATACTTTATTAATCCCTAAGAGGAATTGTTCCCTTTTTTTTTAGAACAGCAACCACCACATAGGGCTGAAATAAACACTTTCATGGCACCTTGTGGAATGCAAGACAGGGAGAGAGAGATGGTGGCAGTGACGCGGGCTGGCACACGTTAACAGGCTTGGGTTAGGTGCCTTGCTCAAGGGCACCTCGGCAGTGCAACAGGAGGTGAAACTGGCACCTCACCAGCTACCAGTCCACACTCCATATTTTGTGGTCTGTGGGTTAATTATCAGAGAAATATAAGAATATTATAAATATTACATTTACATGCGCAAAAATATACTTTAAATTAAAGATAGCAGCTCTCTGTGTTAAAAGTATAATTTGTCTGTTGGAAGGGTAACATTGACTTGGAAGCACACACATGCACAAACACATGCACTGGCCCTATGTCTTAAGGGCACACACACAGAAACACCATATCAACCATCTGTTGATTACATCCATCTGTTCATTTAGTGACGCTATACAGCCAAGCCACATTACTGCCTGTAGGGTGAGTGTGCACTTCCAAACATATGCACAAACACACGCTGACATTTGACATGCAGCACACACAGAGATGAAGTGTGTTGATATGAAGTCTCAGCCACTCAAAATGGATGCTTTTCTGAAGAAGACAGAGCTGAGCTGATGATTCCATTAGTTCTCCATAAATCCTCCTCTTAATACACTCTCTTCCTCTGCTTGAAGAGGAAATTACATCTCTGTTTTCTCCTCAGAAGGAATATTGTCATCTTTATCACATTATAATCTGCTTTTAGATCCAATAGTCTTTTAATGTCCAGAGAGGACGGAGGGTCAGTCTGCCAGTGTCTATCTCTTTCTCCATCTCTCTGTCTCTTTGAAGCTTTATTGACACGATAGTGTCTGTCTTCAGGAGCTAGAGTGGAAGAACATAACAGCCGAGGCCCTACCACTGACACATTTACACATAAACTCAACAATCAAAAGAGTGAATGAGCAAGCAAAATGTAGGGACACTTATTTATTGTAGGCTATGTGTTTATACAATATATTACAAAATATCATACGTTTACACTTATTAGTGCACCATTCTTAAGCAGCTGAATTACAACTTACAATGTCTTTTGACTGATATTAATTGATATTCTGACAATATACTATATTATGTTTAAAAAGTGAGATGCTGAATGTGCTTCTGACCCGCCAAGTCTACAGCTAAGGTTGAGCTGGTAGTCAGGTGAAGCAGTACCCAGTACAGATCAGCCCTGAAATGGTCAACTACTTACAAGTAGTGAGTACTGACACAGATTTTTGTCTTTCGTACCCTTACTTTTGTGCATTACTTAATCATCTATAGTACGCGCTAATTTACTTTTGGTTAGAGAAGTATTGATGCACTCAATTTACAATTTGATACAATTCAATTCATTTTTTTATATTTTATTCACCTGATTAAATAAGAATTTTTTTTATTTCTGAGGAAGGTATAAACTGTATAAAACAGTACATATTTTCCTTTCTTTTCAAAAATTAAACTGATGTCTTTGCGCCTCGATACAGGTATTGAGGTGAGTTACGTAAAACATCAAACAAGCGAAGACAAAAATATAGTGCGCTGTGCTGTTTAAAATTAGTATTATGACAACAACAACAGTATTTACATATTTGTACTGCTATTTAACTCTCGCAATATATTTTTACATTTCTACTTTTGGTTTTGTGTGGGACACAAATAGCAGTCTCTTGTGTCCTTAGCAGTCTCAAGTCATATGTTTGTTTGAGCCATTCATCCACTCCATCACCTCCATATATGAAGGTGAAGATGATGAATTTCTCATTCTTGATACTACTCACAGCCAAACTCAAATCTGACATTAGCAGTGTATGGTTGCGCTTGAAGTGACGGTTCTGTGCCGATTGCGGGAAACAATGTAAAAATGGTTCTTGTTAAAGACACTGATCGGCAGTACATGTATTAAAACCCAAACAGAGCCAGTGAATGCATCCAGGAATATGCACAATGTAGTACAGGTCTCACACAGGGACCCTCCTCAGTTAACTTTTGGTAACATTTTGGTTTATTTGCGTTCTTCAGTGAGATGTTCGGATCAATATCGGTTTTACCTCAAGCTATAGAGGTGGTGGTAGGTGTATTTGTGAACTACAGACAGAGACAGACTAGCCGTGCTTCCTATCTTTGTGCTAAGCTAGGATAATATCCTTACTCCACCTTTAACACGCAGACATGAGATTGATTTATGTCTAATCTCAAAGATGAAAGAATATAAGTGTATTTCACCAAAAAGCTGAAAAAATCCTTTTTTCATATTACCAACCCAATTGCCACACAGCGAACATGGGGCTTTGGGGTCTGCTGGGGGTAATTCAGTGTTGTTTTAGTGTATAGTTCAACCGCAGTCATACATTCTAGGATGACTATCCTTTTAAGGATAGCAAAGCCTTTTTGTTCCCTGAATGAGGCAGGCATACATCAACATAAGCAGGTATACTGGAGCATGTTTCTGCTTCACTCAATTGCGCTTCTGTGTAATTATTGTGATACAAATGGATCCAGTGGACTTAATGTTTCTCATAGTTGACAGATGGTGTTATCTTGACATCTTCTTTTGTATCTATGAAGAAAGCAGAGAAGAAGTTAGAGAGACAGGTCAAAGGGACAACAGTTCTGATTGTTGTATTACTTACGAGGGAATGTAATTCATTTTGATACCTTTCTTTCAGAGTTGAGTTGAAACATAGTACCATGCTATTAAAGCTTTCATTGTAGAGTTGAGTGGAGAGAAGTGAATTGAATTAAAGTGGTAAAAAAATGGAAGGGACATGAGTAGAGGAGAAAAGGGAAAGGTGAGGTAGAGAGAAGAAACAATAAAATTGGAATTGTTCAGGGATACAGGCCATGACCTCAGACTTTACCTGTAGCTCTTCCTGCGGCTTAATAGTAATTACATCAACTCTGTTTGTTACATATTTATTTTCTCTCAGAAATGGAGAGGTCTAGATTTTTGTTTTCAGGCTGTGGAAGGTTAAAATGTAACTGTGTGAGTAGCTGGCCTGAGGCAAAACAGACTAGTTAAGGATATGGCCAAAGGCAAGCTGGACAGTGAAGTACCACTGGAAGAACCATTAAAATACACCAGTGGAATACACCCGGAGTCCATTATTAAAAAACCCTCAGAAGCTCAAAACGTAAGATCATACAGCCTTCCAGACCGTGATTCTTTAACCAAAGCTTCTAATTAGCTCTGCCTCTAATTAAAACCAGGTCAGAAGACTTTGGTAAAGTATTAAGAGGAGCAGCGGACCAGATCTGTTGCCTGAGATGTAACCTGCTATCAAGTGATAATAGTAAATCAAAATAATTACTTACACTTACTTCTCTCAAAAGCAATTGAATTGCTTTACCAATTACTGCATATAAAGTAAGTTACTAAGTAACATTGAAATGTCTGCTTCAACCCTCTCGCTAATGTAAATAGCTATATTATTTAAGTGTTGCTGTTGGACAAGACAAATTTATCTAGTTGATAATTACTCCGACCAAACCAGGAGGGAGGAACAACGTAGCAATCTACCTGTAAGGTACACTTATTGTCTTGGTTAGGTAGATAGGAGGATTCGTAGAAGAAGAACGGAGACGACGTAAAACTAGGTAGCTGTTGCTATAAGTAAAGGACTGGTGTAGATCATAAACTGGAGAGTCGAACGCAATGAGCTCAATACACTCAGGTAAAAGTGACCTGTACTTGTATAAGCCGTTTCTAGTCTCCACCACTCAAAGCACTTTTACACTACATGCACAGTTCACCCCTTTTTACGACACATTAAACTCAGCGATGCAAAGTCCAGCGTTGACAAGAAACTAACGCGATTTTACACATGCACGAGCATCGGGAGCAATTCGGGGTTCTGATTATATATCTACAGTACGTGATAATGTATGGCATCGTATAAGGGTAGCTCTGATGGTGGCGCAGGATGCCGCTGTATACCAGCTAAATATAGCGACCGAACAGAACGTACGACACTTATTGTCTTGGTTAGTAGATAGGAGGATTCAGTAGAAGAAGAACGAGACGGACGTAAACCTATAGCTTTGCTATAGTAAAGACTTTAGATCATAAACTGGAGAGTCAACGCAATAGGCTCAGATACACTCAGGTAAATGGACCTGTACTTGTATAAGCCGTTTCTAGTCTCCACCACTCAAAGCACTTTTACACTACATGCACAGTTCACCCCTTTTTACGACACATTAAACTCAGCGATGCAAAGTCCAGCGTTGACAAGAAACTAACGCATTTATACACATGCACAGCATCGGGAGCAATTCGGGGTTCAGTATCTCTCAAGGACACTTTGACATGTGGCGGCAGGAGCCTTCCGATTAGAGGACGACCCGCTCTTCCTCTGAGCCGTAAGACAGAAGTATGGGGAGGCTGAAGCTTAGGAGGTGGAGCTGGTTGTCCACTATGACAAAGTGTCGTTGAGCAAGATACTGAATCCCAAATTGCTACCAAACTGTGCATCGGTGTGTGAATGTGAATGTGGATGAATGACTTAGTTTGGTCTTTGTCATCACTGTATGAATGTGTGTGAATCTAATCAGTCTCGTAGCTGATCCACAAAGGTCTAGAGAGTAACATTCAGGAGGATCTATTGGCAGAAATACTCATAGGTATGTTTTTATTAGTGTATAAGTAAAAATAAGAATCATTATGTTTTTGTTACCTTAGAATGAACCATTTTTATCTACAGATGCAATGAGTCTTCCATGGTTCTACAGTAGCTCAGAACAATGGCTCTAGATAGGGAATTTCATGTTTTCTGTTACTTTCATGACCACCGTAGTTTCACTGAGACCAGTTCAATCATACCAATAAAGGCAAAGAAATTTGTTTCTTTTGTAGTGCTAATGTATGACATAACAAAGCATATTGTATTGTGAACCTATTACTACCCAGAACTGTACTCAAGTGTAGGAGGAGACTCATCTCAACACAAGACAGAGGAGAGAAAGTAGAGAAGAAAGCAGCTTGAAAGAAGGTAAATGCTCTTGTGTTCTCTCATTATTTCTCTCCTCATTCTTCACTTTGTTATTTCTGACTCTCTCTCTATGGCCCAGATCATGCTACCATCTGCTCTGGTGTTTTATTAAAAACCAAACAAGACTCCTCAGGACCTGCTTTACTTATTCATACACAAAACACTGGCTCAAGCTGTATCTCTGTTGTATATTTTTTAGATTCTCATGCTTGATTACGAACACTCACACTGTGATAAAAAGAGTCAATAGCATGTAATCTTCTTACTATCTGCATTTGTTCTAGCTTACATTAACCTCGGATGACAGTGTAATGCTAAATATACATTGTATATTAATATCAAAACATTTGTCTATGGCAAGTTAATTACACCAGATTTGACTCTTTCTATAACATGACCTGGATGGTTTTTAACTATAAAAGGATATGACTGGTGTTAATAAAGCTGCTTTTATGAAAATTACTTTTTGTCATATTTGTTAAAACTGTCACTATATCCTTACAGTAGGACATGAGACAGATAATCAGTGAAAAAATTAAGTTCCTCTGGCTCCTCCTAGTGCTCCTAATGGCATTTGCAAGAATCTACCAGGCTAGAACGAAAACAACCATTCCAAGCCAAGAAAAACAGAAATATGCTTTGAGTTGGTGGTTTGAAGATAGTTGACTGTTGAGTCTAACTTCCAGGTTGGGTTGACTCATTCTTGGGTCTGATTACTGGTTATTTTTTGGTCTTTTTTGTTTAGGCACAGTGGGTAAGGAGCACTAGGAGGAGCCAATTAACATATTTTTCCCACTGATTATCTATCTCTTGTAGTACTGTCAGGATATAGTAAAGGTTTTAGCAAATATGAATGAAGATATTTTTTATACCTGCAGCTTTAAGAGCGGTTTATCTGATGAGACATATTCCTCCTGACCCACTGAAGTGGCTAAATAATAATGACTACTAGTCAGGTTCACATGAAACGGTAACTGAGTGCTATTTGCTTCCTGTAAAAACAGGCAGTGAGGGAGGGACTTGCCGCAGTAGCCAATAGCACTGAATGTGTGTTATGTCCCGTGCATCAAGCAGTTCTAGCAGTTCTATGAACCATTTGTTGCTGTGTTTGGTTCCTGGTATCCCGGGGTTGAGTAAGCTAATGTTAGCTTCATGTGTCAACCAGCTATGTGAATCTACCGTTAACTTTTAGTAATATCCGATCAGTAAACTATGTTAATCACCTTGGTACGGCTGTCATCAGACAGGCCTCTGTCTCAGAGGCTGTGCACACTAATGGCAGCAGTAGTTACTTAAGTTGAGGCAGAGCAACCAAAAGTGGGGGTAAACCAGAAAATATTTTCTCTAAAAATAAAATATGATCCAGTTTACCCCAAATCACCGATAAAGTGTTTTTGTACAGTTATCAGTGAGGTCCAGCCCCCAGAAACTTTTAGGCTAGATACCTAATAAATCTTTTCTCTGTATTACTAAAAGATTGATTGATGGGTGGATGTCATGATATTATTGTTTGAAACTGATTGGTTCACACTTATTTAGGCACGTGTCACATTTTGTTTTACTGGAAGAAAACATTATTGGATTTTCAATATAAAAATACAAAGAAATTGAGTTTTTTGTAAATCTTTTGGCATACTTTGGATTGATTTGAAAACTTAGATTTAGAATGCTACATTATTCTAAATCTTAGTTTTCTCAGTAACAAAGTCTTTCTCAGTCTGTTAATGTTGGTAGTGAATGATTATCAGGTGATTATCAGGT
>NW_023339762.1:161310-161697 GCF_004916995.1 Morone saxatilis | reverse complement strand
GGCGAATGTGGCATGCAGTGTAAAAAGTGCTTTGAGTGGTCGGAAGACTAGAAAGGCGCTATACAAGTACAGGTCCATTTACCATTTACTATTTGTATTACATTTAAGTAGTGGTGCCTTTTGAAATGGGTATACTCTTAATGTATGCTCCAATTTTAGAAAGGATACATGTCAATTATTATAAACAGTAACATGTAGGACTACTCTTACATATTTGCCTCATCTGTAAATTAGCCAGTAGTATAAAAAATGCAAACCTTACTTCTGCTGTTTGACATCGAATCATTATGAAATTAACCATAACCAGAGCAGATGAATGATGTTTTTGTCCTGTACACATTCCCTAAAGGAAGACTCTCTGCTCCCTGTTCATTACCATTAAAATGG
>NW_023339762.1:157668-161288 GCF_004916995.1 Morone saxatilis | reverse complement strand
TATCAAATATACAGTATACATTATTACACTCTTCAGCTTCTTTCCCTCTCGAGTGTAGATTTAAATATTGCTTTGTTTGTTACACTTTGGCAACATATCCCCCTTATTCACCACACACACACACACTGCCAGTATTTCCCCGGACAGAGTGCTCATTGGTTAATGCTCTCAGTAGTGAAAGCCTATGGGAAAAGGAACTTGGTCATTAAGATTAGAATAAAGAGTTGTCATCTTTCCTCATGACTGGTTCATGAGAACATTAGCTGAGTTCAGAGAGAGGGAATATGGAGTAATTTTTTGTTCTTCCTGGCATATAGCAGAGCCTTATAGAAACACCACAGGGATTTTGTCCTTTTGATATAGGCCTCTGGCTAATAACCTGTGTAAATGAAAGGCAGCCAACACTCAATAGGGGGCTTCTTGGCTTGGATCTACAGTGGAAACCTCTGGGAACAAAGCTTCTTCAAAACAAATTACATTGTTTTGTTCCATGAAATATGCAATTTGTGCATGATGCCACTGCAGTTTACACAGTTAAAGGCTACCTTCACTTTTCTAATTGTACTCAGTTAGTATCATTCCCCAGACATTTTTACACTATGGAAAGTTAGATTTTGTTGTAGAGTTTTTGGTAAAACTTTATTTGGATAGTACGCCTATATATAGAGTATTTGTCACATACTAACACTTAACACAAAAGGGAGTTCCCTTTACATAACCTGGTTCTTGGAACTGAAAAATGCATGTGATTAACATTGTGAAACTGTCGCAGATTGGTTAGGTTTTGTTAAGAAAGCATTGTGATTTGGGTTAATAAGTACATTACTTGACACAAGGGGTCTTAATGTTATGAACCATTAAACTTGAAACGACTTTCGGTCTCACTTGGGATAATAACCCCTGTGTTTGTTTGACCCATCTATATGCCCTAAACTACTCCTTTGGACATTCTTGCTCTTTGCACTAAGTCACGTAACATTCTTGCTCTTTGCACTAAGTCACGTAACATGGATAAGTTATACTGGAGTTGGATTACAGGCCGCTGTGTTTCAAACCGGCCCCAAAGGGTAACCTAGTGTGCCTGTATGGAAATGCCGAGGGGTGAATGAGAGTGGTTCTCGGCCTGAGGGTTGAGATGTCTGAATAGGAAACAAGAAAACACTCATTCATTCTTTTTCTGGACATATGGTTGAATTTGACCCTAACCCTAACCCTCTTGAACCAAGAGAAACAATCTGATGAGGTAATGGTAAATGGACTGCAATTATATAATTACATAGTCTTCTGACCACTCAAAGCGCTTTACACTACATGTCACATTCACCCATTCACACACACATTCATACGTTGATGGCACAGCATCAGTAGCAATTTGGGATTCTATGTCTTTCTCAAGGACACTTTTTTCATGCAGCAGGAGGAGCCGGGGATCAAACTGCCAACCTTCTCATTCGTGGATGACCTGCTTGAACTGCTCATAGCTCAGAAACAGCCTGTAACAATGGGTCATGACTGGTTATTGCTTCGGTCTAAAGGTCTGCAAGCCCAGAAAATTTTGAAAAACTGTTCTAGAGGATTGGGCCTAATGAAAGCAACCAATTAGAGCCAAGAAAGATTAATTATTGAGTCCCATTCCCAGATTGTCAAATACTGATGCTAGGAATGACAAGTTCAACTGATAGCTCTGGTTGATTTTGTCCAAGCCCGGTTAATTCTTGCAACTGCCATTAGGAGGATAAGGAGCCAGAACTTTTCACAGATTTCTCTTTCTCATGCGCTACTGTCAGGATTTATTGAAAGTTTCAGTAAGTATGAAAAAAATATTTTCATAAAACATGCCTACTGCTGCTTTAAACCCAAATGGTTGCTTGCTTTGTGGCAATAATGACAATTCATATAGTGGCTTTTAACAATTATGTGAAATGACCCCCCTTCAGATTTGAGCTGAGACAGCAGTTATTCCATTCTACACGTCCCATGCTATATGCAAGTGCTGTATGCTTCATTATAAATATATAGCCCCTGAAAAAATTATGAGTGGTTTGAGATTTCTTCTGCCAACACACTCCTTTAGACTGCAGTGGAGGCTGACTGGAAGCAAACAGGAATTCTTTATGGTGGACAGATCCATTCCTCACAGGACCCTGGGATGAATTAAACTTAGAGTAAAGAGCAGGCCTCCAGACAGTAACATATTTGAATGAATAAATGTAAGAACATCTCTTGGTTTGTGATACAAATGCTTGTGGAAGTGGTAATCAATTTGTAGTGTTTTGTAGTGTTACCCTGTTCCACTGGGTGTAAAAAAAAAACCCTGAGCCATGCATCACTGTACCTCTGTTTTCTCAATTTCAACAAAAAGTATTTACATTAAAAACATAGAACAGAAGACCGAACAATACAGTACACAAATTAATACATTAAAGCGCTATAAAATAAGATGCACTAGTCATGACTGCATGACTAATCCCTCTTCAAAGAGATCCAGTTTGAGTTCTGTAGGTAATGAATTCCACATCTTACAATTCCCATTGGATGCTCTACGTGTTACTAAGCACCTAGGGAGTCTGGTTTTTGTAGAAAAAAAATTATCAAAATTATATATAAATATATGTATACAATGTATGTAAGTTTGCTTTTTTAACCTTGCTCACCATTTTAATGTACTTCTGAAAAAATATATGTATATTATTAGATATATTTTTAGCTTATCATCATCATGGAAAAAAATCGTTGTTTTTATCATTTTTTGTCTTTAACAGTTCATCAATGCAGTATCAGGGATAACTTCCTCTGAATCCTTCATGAAAACTGGCAGTCGTTAAAGTGAAGCGAAAAAAAAAATATTTATTTCCCTTCTAATCATTTGTCAGAGTGTTTGGTCTTTAAACCCTTTCTCTGTGTGTCATTGTGTTATATTCCGTCCAATTTTGTAGTCATATCATGTAACTAACCAAACATGTGATCAGCGGACAACCAGCTCTATCCCCTGAGCCACAGCTGTAAACTTCTTATATTAATCAAAAAGACAGATGGCACTATAATCATCCATCAAATTCTTGGTTAGCACACACACTCTGGTGACAAACACACACATCAAAATTGCTCAGATCTAAAATGGTGTCATGGAAACTGAAGTGTGACACACCGTAGTTTCTCATTCATGCTTGGAAGGAAAGGGTGAAACAAGCTAAATGCCACTAAATCCTTCACACTAGACCTTTTAAAATAGTTTGGATGAGCAAGTAATTTTCTAGGTGTGACGGGATGACATTGTTTAAGTGTGACCAGTCTTTTGTAAGTCAAATTCAAGATATTTCAAAATAGCCAAAGTCTTAAGAAATCCTGTTACCTACATTTTTATTTACACAAGCAAACAACTCTATCAAAGCATTTTCCTTTGTTAGTGGGAACAAGAGTCAATTAAAAAGCTTAAAAGGACCATTTTCTCAGCTTGAGGTGAGCGGTGCCAAAAACATTGTCCATGGTTCATTCAGTTTTCATCACCATCACATAACAAAAAGGTAAATGCTCCAAGTGTATGAAATGACAATTAGTGTCATTCGCTTTCATAAAGCCAGAAAACTAAATGGGTTTTACAGTGAGAGAGAGAGAGAGAG
>NW_023339762.1:157366-157590 GCF_004916995.1 Morone saxatilis | reverse complement strand
GAGAGAGAGAGAGAATGAGAGAGACTGACTGAGAAAACGGGGGAAATAAAAACACAAACATGATTTAAATCTCTTCTCTGACTTGAGGCTCAGCCACTGATCTGTATTCAGAAAGCATTCAGGGACTAACTATCCATACCCCATACTCTAATCTATAATGCACCACCAATATTTGCAATTATACACACTTCTCAAAGTCATAGTCCACTCAAAGCACTTTTACA
>NW_023339762.1:157067-157211 GCF_004916995.1 Morone saxatilis | reverse complement strand
TTCCGATTAGTGGACAACCCGCTGCCTCTGAGCCACAGAAGCCCACTCCTCAATACTCCAAATGCCAAATGATCAAGGGAGACCTGAACACAATTAAAATATTCATTAAGTCAAAAGATAAACCAAAATTAAAGCTGCAAGCAG
>NW_023339762.1:154314-156967 GCF_004916995.1 Morone saxatilis | reverse complement strand
ATATTAAAATGGAAAGTAACTTGTACTTGAGCCTTCTCCATTGCTGCACCCTCCCTCTGGAACCCTCTCTTCAAACAAATCCAACCTGTACTGATCCATCCACCTTCAAATCACTGATCAAAACCCACCTTTTTAGAACTGCTTTTAATGTTTGATTTATTGTTAAGTGTTGTAGATATATCTATATTTTTCCTTTTTAACTCATGTGAAGTGTCTTTAAGTTACTAGAAAAATTAATAATAATAATAATAATAATAATAATAATAATAATAATCATAATAATATCTATCTCTATGATATTTAGTTTTTCAAGATTAAAGCTGAATTTAGAAGAATTACAAACGTTCCACTTCAGTTGTGATTTCTGGCTTCCTAGGACAAGCACCATAGCTATTGAGATCATCACAAGGGGGGGCAGGGGATCTTTTGAGGGGGGGATAGCAGGTTAATAGTATCTGCCAACATAGAAGTGGTACACATTATCTGAAAGCTAGGAACCTTTGGATCAATTTTAGTTCATCACTGTCAAGTTTTTCTAGTCATCTATAATAACCATTGGGTTTTGTTTAGACCTCTATTTGAATACCACATAAAGACATGAAGACCACAAGGAACTTCCAAGAAAAATTAATGCTGCAGGTTTTTTTTTTTATTTATTTATTTTTTCAAAATCAAAAACTTTTGACGTTTGGAGATTAATGTAAGAATTTCATTTTTCGGCCATTGGATGACAAGCACTTCCTGTTCTTGAAGTTGCTAAGAAATCCCCTTATTGTCAATATAGCTAAGAAAGCCATCCATCCTCTAGATCCCTTACGTTCTGTTGTGGTTGTACAGTTTCATGAGGCTGATATTATCCTAGAGGTTGCAACAACTCATATAAGGAAGTGAGGTCACATTTCAAAAACTTTTACTACAATGAAATGGCTACTATGGGGAATACAATTGGGCTCATTGAATCCCAGCTTTTCAGTCATATCCAATTTATGTAATTACAACACTGTTTAGGGACTCCAGACAGCAGAAATATTCAAATACACTAGGTGCAAATAACGCATTTTTACCACATGCAAAAAACTGCATGGTTTTGACCAAAACTGCATGGGATTAGCATAAAGTGGGCACATCTGTATGTCTCTATTGTTACATCAGACACTGGTTTTATTAATGCATTGTCTTTTATCAGGTTGTTCAGACAAATGAAGCTGAAACAAAGCTTGAGAGGTGTACAATGGAAGTGTCTGTCGTCAGGAGGAGAAGGATCCTCTTTAGCTACCACATGACATTTGGCTTGTGGTGTGGAAGTCATGTTATTTTGTTTTAATCAGAAATTTAACTTGACAAAAGTTTAAAAAATTGCCTGTAACAAATTAGTGTCTTAATCAGTTTCCTAAGTAATTGTGAAAATTAAGTTTTTCCAAAATAAAAATTCATGTTGAATCAAAGTTTTTTTTTTTAAATGGTGTCTGGTTTTATAACAAATAATCTTTTCACTTTGTGTGAATGTAAATTTTTATCTTTGGCTAAAGAAATATTATTGATAGCCTTTCGCCAAATCATAAATATGATTTGAGAAAAACTAATAAGTTTAGGTGTAAATATATTATTAGGGTTAGGGTATTTTTTTAAGTTGATCCAAAGTATACTTTTTTCAGTGTACTATGTATCTTTTATGGAGCATGTGACAAATGACAAATTAAGTCTTCAGTACAAAAGGTTTCTTCTCTTACTCTGTGTTTCAGACTGTGAACTTGGACAGAATGATAATGTTATATTAAAAAAAAAATCTTCGTTCATGCCCATCAAAACTCGTCAATGCTTTGTGTGTGTAATGTTTCATCTCTGTGCTTTAAAGGTTTCATTTGAATCTATGGGAGATGACATCAGAAGTAAGGTATACACACTCACACAAAAAAAAGTATTACACTGAAAGTTGCGCAAATTGTAACAATTTCCCCAAGCCCTTAACTCCCCCTTTTTTTACCTTCATCCTGCCTTTCATCTCCATCATCCCCTCCTCCATAATGTGGATTTAAGAGGTAAAATCAATGAGATGAAAGCTTCCACTCTGATTTATCTCCTCACTCTGTTTCACGGTGATGAAAACAGGTGGTTGTGACACTTTGTACCTGCTGTATGCCGATTTAACAATTCAAATCAATGTTTTGATTCAAATAGCTTGAACTTAGCCAAAACTGAGCCATTCTGTGTCTTGGCTACAGGTTAAAGGGTTAGGTTAGCACGAAAGCTAAGCAATGTTTTGCTGTGGATGGGGGCAGCAACAAAACGTATTTTAGTCACCAAAAAGTGATAGAAATCAAGTAATTCTGGCAAAACAACAAAAACAAATTTGCTAAATTCCGTGGTACTGTATGCCACCAGGTTACAAGGCAAGGAAAATGTTTTTGCACTCCACCTTTCAACAATAAGGCAAATCAGAGTACTTTGCATAAGACAATGGGGTATGAAGAAACACAACATAATATGAAAAGAAACACATAAAGAGGTTTTCAAAAAGATTAAAATAAAATAAAATAAAATACAAGGCAATAGGGGTGTGCATCTCTCCAATAAAAGACGATTCGATGCGTATCTCGATACATGGGGTACGATACGATTCAGGAATGATACATTTTAAAATGGAACGATTCAA
>NW_023339762.1:150915-154214 GCF_004916995.1 Morone saxatilis | reverse complement strand
AAGGCTTTCAATTCAATTCAATTAAAAAGCCTGCATATATCGGTATCGGGTGATATCGGTATCGGAAATTGAGAGTTGGACAATATCGGAATATCGGATATCGGCAGAAAAGCCAATATCGAGCATCCCTAATCTATATTGTTAATAACTAAAACTGTATTCCACATATTGCATCTGAGCAGTCATGGATATAATAATCGCAATTAATTTTGCAAGCAGCAATGAGGTCATGGAGCCCAAGTCTTGACTTCTCAGTAATGACTCAGCGTTCATGAAAGCAGTTTCAAATATTGTTCCATCGACCAATGTCTGCTCTGTCCTACATGGAAACAATCTGATCAGCATGTGTCATGAATGTGTCCTACACTTTCATTAGTGACAGTAAGCTTGAACTGGTAGTTGTGCTTCCATCTAGAGTTGTTCTGATACCAGTACCAGTATTGTAAATCCCTCCTATACTGCCTAAAATGCAATAGGTGTGTCTATGCACCGATTTGAAACCACGTATTAGCCCCAAAACAGGAGCCCCGTTTGGCTTTTTTTCCAGGATAGCGAGGTCATGACCCACCCTACTCTGAGCCAGGCCATACAACAATGATAGCAATCATACAGTATTAGCAATACACTTGTGAAGTGTATATATACACACATATATCTATTTTCTAATGCACATGTATCTGATCTCTGTATCAGCCGATGCTAATGTTATTACCATAGTGAAACATTTTTGGATCATATTTAAAAAATACAAATATATAGGATTATCATATTAGTAATTATTAATATCTGTCTTATATTCAATTACTTAAAAAAAAGACCAAAAAAAAAATCTTAAACAGGAACGTCAAAGAGCTGACTTGTTCATGAACGACACATCACTAACCTGAAGTACAATTTCTTGTCAGGGACTGGACACCTGTGCAGTGTGGCATGTACACAATATATGTTTAGCTTTATCCAGTGACATTTTCTGACATTTGTTCGTTCCTTAATTAATAATAATAATACAAAAACATGATTGTATCGACAGTGGAGCTTTGCTACCCACCAAGCTTTAATGAATAAATAGGGTTGAAAAACAAATCCTAAACTTATAAAAGTATGCAACCACACTGCCATGATGCAGTAAGCATAAAAACAGTACTCTTCAAGGGCATCTGCACCCAATTAATTGCTATTTTACTGGAACTGGAGACCCTAATTGTTTATTGGAACTACCAGGAAACCCACTTGCAGATAAAAAAAGTCTCAGTGATTTATGCTGTAGTTTACAACACGACCGCCCCCTCCATTTTCTATAGTGCCCAATTGGTGTCACAGTCTTTCAATCACACTTTATTACTTACATTAATCTAATAACCCTCCAGTATCAATACCTAATTCCTACTGGCCACCAGAGCAGTCGGGCAGACTTTATTACCTCAATAAATCACCTGATCAGCTGTTAGCATCGCTCTGCCATCTCTGAGCATTGGAGACTACTAGATGTTTCTCTGCAAGTCTTCTTAAACCAAACTAAATGTCCTCATACCAGCATGCTTCACAAAGTAGGGACAGTCCGGCAGTCTTTATTGCTATAGGGCTTGAGAACACATCACGCTGCATTCTGGGTATTTCAGGTGTTAACTGACAATTGTACAGTCAAAGGACAAGGTCAACCTAATGATGGATACCAATTAATAACGTTATCAAACTGTTTCTTGAAATAACTGAAACTTGACAAATCCTGTGAATGCAGAATTCTTATGAAAAAAATTAATTCCTTCCTGTATGACAAAAGCGTAAGAGCGTTACGAAAACGACCAATCAGAGCCAAGAAAGATATGAAGACACTTTGTGCATCAGGCATAGATACTATTTCGTACTGTGGTAAATCTGATCACACAATATTACCTTATTCAGGTGAAGTGTTATTTGAATTTGGATATGTTTTTTAAACATTTTGAAACTACATAACAAGATCTAAAATTTTCGGGTTGCTGTTTGTATTCTACTTGCCATGGATTTTGTGGAAGTCCTGTCCTTTGCAGTAGCCCTGTTCAGATGTAAAGCCCAATCTGTTTGAGCCGCACCTTTTCTACTGATAGCAAACAGAGGATAATAAAGGTTGATGGATTAAATAAAGTATTGCATGAGAACCAAACACAGTGTCAGTAAGCTCTCCACATGAAGATATCAATAATTAGATTGCAGATTCATATAATTTACACTGCAATTTAAAGGTCCAGTGTGTAACATTTAGGAGCTATTGGTAGAAATGGAATACAATATTCATAGGTATGTTTTCATTAGTGTATTATCACCTCAATATAAGAATCGTTGCGTTTTCGTTACTTTAGAATAAGTCGTTTTTACCTACAGACACTGCAGGTTGCCTTCCATGCAGTCCACCATGTTGAGCCACCTTGTTTCTACATTGGCCCAGAATGGACAAACCAAACACTGCCTCTGGATACGGGCGTTTTCCGAAGTTTCACAGTCACCATAGTTTCTCCTACACACTTCATAGCCCGTTCTCATTCCCAGATTGTCAAATACAGATGCAAGTGGTGTTCAGTTAGTTGCAATCTAAAACATCACTGCTAGATGCCACTAAATGCCACACACGGGACCATATTAGTATCTTACATTACACTGTATTTTGAAGTTCCTTGAGCAAGATACTAAACGTTGTTTCCAATGCTGTTTCGTCAGTGTGTGAATGTGAATTAATTAATTTGTTTCTGTGTGTTAATGGTTACTTACTTTCTGATAGCCAGTTTGCATCAGTATGAATGAATAAATGTCACATGTAGAGTAAAGTGGTTTGTGGTGAGAAGTCTAAAAAGGCACTATATATGTGCAGTCTATTCACCATTTGCATATTTATGCATAAAAAGGAATGTTGCTGTAAATGGGTATTTTTTTTCATTTATTTCTTACTATATTGTTTTTTTACACTATATGGGGTCCATGGATTGGGTAAAAAAGAAGAGCGAAAAAGAAAGAAACTGATTCATGAAAATCTTGGGAAGCTAAGAGAAATTTAATCAACCTGTGACTGCCACTTATACCCACCGTGCCCGCTTTTCAGCAAAAGTTACAAATGTTAATCACCTTCATTTTTATTCTATGTGTTATCTAGTGAAATGGTGATTTAATGGGAACAGCAATGATTTAATTTCATAGTCATACAGTATGTGTGTACCTTTCTAACTCTATAATTCCTTTTACACATTATGAAAGCTATTTATAGCAGCACCAACAGTCAATATAAATTATGCTATTCTTCCAGAACTCTATGATTACTGTGGGATCTC
>NW_023339762.1:148413-150904 GCF_004916995.1 Morone saxatilis | reverse complement strand
CTCCTCCATCTCTCTCCTGTCATCCTCTCAGTCCTTAATCATCATTAAACCAAAAGCTGTAAATCATTCTGCTGACAGATACTTTACAAATGCACCTTCACACCCACCCTACCAAACTTACACAGACACACACACACACACAACAAACCACACACACACACACACACAATGTCAGGACACCTGTGACTGTGACAGCTTATCTTCTCTCGCTCTCTCCCTCCTTTTGTCTCTCTGTTTGTCTCCAAAAAGCCACCCTGTCTTTCACTCTCACATGCTCTCAAAGGATGTTAATCAGGCAGAGGAGTGACTACAAACATCGATCACACAGCAACCTCATTCTACCAATGTGTGTGCTGTGTGTGTTTCTATACTCTGGTGTGAGGCATCTGGGCCATTAGCATCTAGAGCAACATCTCCCACACAAGCGAACATTTTTGTGTTAGTATGCTTGTGAGGAGCCTCCATTGTCTAAACACCTGATCTTCACTTGACCTTAGCCTAGATATACTTGCTCCTAACCCCTAAACCTGACCCAACCTCTTATGCTAACCATCATGTGAGTCATATATTAAAGATATATATTGAAGATGCAGACCATGCAGACGTGTAACGCAAACATTTACCCTCCAAACACTGACTTTATTCTGACTGGAATGAGTTGCCTTCAATTTGTGATGCAAAAAAACAAATTAATTGTAATAAAATGCCTAAAAACATCAACATCTACATGCATTGCAATTTCTTTAGAAAAGTTGTCATTAAATTAGGCATTTTAAACTGGCCATTTATACACCATCCGAAGATATCACATTGGAAGTTTTTAATTTCCAAAACATGTTCTGACTCTGAGGTTCTATTATTTATATTGGCTGCACAGGAATACACACACATGCATAGGGGATGGGTGAGTGTGTAAACTGATAGTATGTCATCTATCCAGTGTGGGGCTCTGTACAGTGTTGCTAAATGATGGCTTATATTGAGTTAGCCTTTAAGACCTCCCTTGGTGTCTGAGGCAAGAGAAGGATTTCATGGGGCTGACAGCAATGTCATGGAATGTAGATAGAAAACAGGGAAACAACAAACAAGAAACAATTACACTGCCTGGGTGGTATGGGCAACACAAGACCTTGATGACTGCCTCCCTCACAGACCTACTAACTGAGTGTACAAAAGGCAAAGAACTATGCTGGTGTGAGCATGTTGCTTCAGGTACCAGTACGTTTTTTCCATCCGATTGTTTTTCTGCACAAATTGAACTGAGTGGAAACCACGGAAATTCGAAAGATATCACAACAAAGGTTTTTACACTTTGTTGAGGTGGGAAAGTTTGGGTCTGGATAAGAAAAAAATGCAGTACAGAAACAGATTTCACTGTTTCACTTGAAAATACTTGATACGTTACCATAAGCCCAAAGATGTTATTTAAAAAGTTTGCCACAAATCAATTTCCTAAAAACACTAATTCCCCAGATAAACTTTAAACAAATCAAGCATCCAGTCATTGCAGGAAAGAAGTAACTTTACATTACTGAGTGCCAGTTGGGAAAAATTATACCAATGATAGCAAATGGCATTACATTTACTTTATGACTTATTTAGGATTAGAACATGAAAGTTTAGAATTTCGGACTTGCCCAGTGGTGGGTAGCAATGGATTTCAAGTAACGCACATAAGTTATGTAACAACTACTATTGACATTCCTCTATCTATCTACTCTTTTCTCAGGTATATTTTTGAGTATATTATTTAACTAAATTTGCCTTTTATACCTTCATCACAGCTAGTCTGCTCCAAATGTAGGGATTTTATGAAGGGGGGACATGAATCTTTGATTTTATGATAATGACATTAACTGTCTCACACACACAGTGATGGCGCTCCTGAAAGGGCGACGTCGCGGAGCTCTCAGAGTCAAACCCGAGCACACTTAACCCCTACCCTGAGCTAATACGCTACGGCAACTTGACGCTAGGCTGACACCCGGACAACAACAGGCCCAGGCGGAGAAGCGGCAGGCGGGGAGGGGCCGAACGACGACTCCGGCGCCTGGTTAGCAGTGGAAGGTTAGCCCTCCCGGTCATACTGTTTGCTAACGTCCAGTCTCTGTTAAATAAGATGGATGAGCTCCAGGCCCGGATCTCCACGCAGAGGGACTTCTTACAGGACTGCTCCATGCTGTCTTCTGTGAAAACATGGCTGGGGAAAGAACACCGGACGAGGCGTATAACACCAGGATGGCTACACGCCTTCGGGGAGGACAGAGGCAGACCACGGTGGAGGACAGCCATTCCTCGTCAACAAACTTGGTGTCCGACTGTAAGCTGTTTCTAAATCTTGCTCTGAGCATGTGGATATCTTAACTTGAAGCTCACGGCCGTTTACTTTAACCCGAGAACTGCAATGCATTATTTGTGGTGTTGTGTATATTCCCCCCCTGCGCCAAAGAAAGAAGCCTGCACTCAGCGAGTCTACATGACATGATCAATG
>NW_023339762.1:145723-148388 GCF_004916995.1 Morone saxatilis | reverse complement strand
GTCAATGAGCATGAAAACAAATATCCCCTGAGGCTGCTTTATGTAATTCTGGGAGATTGTTAGAATCATTTGCAAACCTCAGAAGAAAAAGCGATACCAAGACGGTTGTACAGTGTTGTGACTTTCCCAGACTAGAATAGAAATAAGGTACTGACACTGCTACAGGTGAATATCAGAGAATGGCTTTTACAGCTGAACCAAAACCCACTGGGCAAGTCTGGGATCCCACCTTTGGCAATCCGGCTCAAAACCCACGCCGTACACCAAGAGGTTAAGGCACAAGCCAGTTCACAATGAAGAACTGGTATAACACGCCGGACTGGACAGGCACAGGTTAGCCGCAGGATGTTTAGAGGGCTACAGATTGAACATCTTTAAAAGGAGGGCTACAGATGGACATCATGAATACACAAAGAGGCTGGTGGGAGTGGCTACATCAGCTTTTGGTGCACATCTTACCATGTTTGCCCTCCCAGAACTTGTGCGTGTGTTTTTCCAAGACCGGGAAACCATGTAGTGTGCAGCGCATTGAGTGATTGAAAGACTAAAAAAAGGCGCTATATAAGTACAGTTCATTTACCATTTATTTTGCCCATGTTTACATACTATGTCAAAACTCTTTACTTTACATTAAACTTTACATTCAAAACATAACATAGCAAGAACTTAGTGGTTTACAAAACCATCCCAGCAGTGTCATTTTCCCTCCACCTTACTCTCCAGTCCTCAACAGAAGAGGTAGATTTGTGACCACCAGCCACATGATCAGATGTCCCTCTTGGACACAATGCATGTGGAGTAAAGCCTATCGAAGCACACTGCAGCATTTGTGCATTTTTATTTTTATTTATTTCCATGTAGATATAGCAAGGTCTAGCAAATGTGCAGTCTCATTTACAGTAACTGTGTGCTGTGTTAGGTAAAGTTTTACAATAAATGTGCAAAATGGAGTGCAAATACAGAGGTTTGTCTAGTGTGAGTGTTTTGACTGCACCATTTTCACAATAACAGTTAGGGCATCAGAGAACCAGTGAAATGTGTTTCATGATAACAATACATTTATTTATCATGTGTTATTAATTGTGTTATCAGTGACATAAATCGGTAATTAAATTGTTGTACTTGATCTCATTTAAGGGTTAACCATGGCCCATTCTGATTTCCAGGTTGTTAAATACAGATGCCAGAGGTGTTCAGTTAGTTGCAATCTGAAACGTCACCATTAGATGCCACTAAATTCTACACACTGGTCCTTTAAATATGTGTTTGTTATTTGTCGAGGTTTTGAAATGTGTGTCTCTGAGATTTCTGCCTCCATCAAGAAGGTGAATTCAGTGGTGCGCAGAAAACTATAGACTGACATTTATTTAAATTAACTGCAGCATGTCTTTTCTGAAGCAGTGGCCTGCTTACTCCGATCTTCAGACCTCATTGTCAACAGTTTGCTATTTCGGTAGTTAAAAGTACTTCTGATGGAGCGCTTGGTATCTCACGTGGTAGAGCTGGCCCCATGTACCAAGGCTTTGCTGCAGTCTAACCTGTGGCCTTTTTCTGTGTGTTAACCCTCTCTCTCCTTTTCCTGTCTATCTTGAGCTGTCCTATTTAATTAAGGCATAAAAGCCCCCCCAATATATATATATTTTAATTTAAGTAATTATAATAAAAACTGTTCGGTAGGTAGGTAGGTAGGTTTGTAATTTGGTTGAACTGAGCCTTTAAGTGGAAGGATTCATGTGAATTAAAGGCAACAGACAGGCTCCACCAAGCTGCCGACTTGTGAATGAATATTGGGAAGTGGCTGTGTGCTAGTATCTGACTGTAATGTGTGTTAACTCAGTCTCTATGTTTCTGTCTCTCTCAGATGTTCAGCATATTAAACGCAGGGACATTTTTTTGAAGAGAGAGCTCGGAGAGGGAGCCTTCGGCAAGGTCTTCCTGGCTGAATGTTACAACCTGAGCCCCACCAAGGACAAGATGCTGGTAGCTGTAAAGGTAAAAGATAGAAGCGTGTATGTGTGTGTATGTAAACACTGGCAGCTGCCTTTCTGAGGAACGGAGAGAAAAGCATTGTGTGGAAATGCATCCAGCTGATGGAACAAGTGTGTTCCAGCTGGCAGCAACAGTCAGCTGCATCTCAGAGAGAGAAGCTGACAAGCTGTTTGATCGCTCTCACACACATTAAGGCACAGCTGCTGTGTGTTTTTGTTAAATTAAAGGCTCACAATTAAAGACCGATTCTGTGCTGATGCTTCTCTCTCCTGGTTCTGTGCAGTGAATCAGCTCTGTAATGGTTTTAAGTGTTGTCTTGATGATGAGTCATTCTGACTTTAAACAATCCAGTTCATGACGTTAACTCTCTCAGTAAAGCTAAAATATGTATATATATATATATACTATGGCATGGATTGCATTATTAACATGACATATGTTGAAGACAGAAGATCTCTTGTCAGTACAGCGGTGGTTATTAATGGAAACATGGCCGACACTTTGACCTGCAGCAGGCAGGTGTTAGTCTTAGTGAGGATGGAGGAGGGATTATAGCTGCAGCCTTTTTAATCCTGAAGGATTTATTGCCCTTTGCTGCATTGTGCCTTTTTCAACCATCCTTACAACCAGCCCCATCTTACACACACACACAAGTACTTGTATAGTCTTCCGACCA
>NW_023339762.1:143824-145600 GCF_004916995.1 Morone saxatilis | reverse complement strand
ACACGTGCCAGGAGGAGCCGGGGATCGAACCAACATTGGGGGACGACCCGCTCTGCCTCTGAGCCACAGCCGCAGGCACTGAATTGTAGTACTAATGCAGTACTAATACGGTATGTGAATATACACAGTGAGAACTACTTTGCCTAGATAAGGCTTGTGGAACTATACAATATGCTTCATAAGACAGGACACTAGACTAGTGGAATTTTGTGAAATGCCTGTAGCAACAATCTTGGTGAGTGGTGTTGTATTATTGTGTTTTGTATATTGTAGATACAGTAAACATTTTTGCACTTTTGTACAAAATGTTGTTTTTTGTGCCTCGGACTTGCAAGTCAGGTTTCCCATTTGGGATAATAAAATGACTAAACTGACCCCGAACAGTATCTGGACCCAAACCCATGGCCATTGCAGCAAGGACTCATCCCAGGAACATGGGGGGCCAGCTCCACCAGGCGAGCCACCAGGGCACAGTGCAGTGCATCTATTGTGAATGTTCTATCAACGCCAGTGTTGGGGTCACTACTAAAAAAAAGTCTTACACATTAATTGTTACTTTTGTAAAAAAAATCATTTTTTTTACATTAATTCTGCATTATTCTGCAACATCACCTGAGATTACATAATATAAACTGCATTTAACAAGCCAAACGTACTTAGCAAACTCTTTATTCTGATATGTTCTGCCCTCAAAGCAGCACAAGACTGCCCAGACTGAAGAGCCTCTCCAGGGGTGCACTAGACATGATCAATCAATCAGACTTTATTTGTAATTTTTTTACTTTTCATACAAGCAAAATCTAACACAAAGTGCTTCACACATGGACATGTTCAGGATCTCCATCTCTGACATCGACTTAAAAATATTTAATGACTTCACACTGTAATGAGTGTAATCCAGGGTTTTACAAAATCATCCATTATCAGTGTTCTTGTCCGGTGATAGGATTGGTAGGACAAAATCTACTAATCTAGTAGTTTTATACAACTATACAATAGATATCATGATTAAATAAATTTTCTGGAAATTCAATTGAGAAATGAGCGTGGAAGTTCATTCCCGAGCTTAGAAACACACAAAATAGTCTCAACCCTTCAGCAGTCATGTCATCAGCATATGGCTCATGTGTGTCCTAACTGCAGAATGTTGATCACATTATACAACCCAGTCTCACCCACCAATCCACTCTGTCAGTGTCACATTTTGCATGCAGGTTATGCAGGTTAGGTTAATTGGCAAATCTAAATTGATGAACGTCTCTCTTTATGTGTCAGCTGTGACGGACAGGTGACCATGCCTCTTGGCTCCAGTCCCCTGCCATCATTTAGAGAATAATCAGGTATAGCTATTGAAAGGATTGATACTGAATATGTGAGGCGGCAGTACCATACTTGTAAATAAAGTTCTTGTGAGTCTCCCCGTTCGAATGTGTTGTGCTACGCATTGGCTATTGTAACCAACTGTTTCTGTCTCCAAAATTAGGCTCAGCAAGCACGTTAGGGGAAATCCCAAGGATAACCTTTAGAAATATGAACTGATGTTCATTTGAGAGTCTGCTTACAGCGGACCGAAAAAGATGCTGGGCCTAACCATATGCTCAGGAACACAAAGGAATTCTCCTGAGGCCTTGTTGGAGCCATAAAAGCCTGTTTGGAGTGACTGAAAAGACCCACTCTTGTACGAAATTAAATAGGCCAGCATGTATAAACACAAACATTTATTAAAGGAATAATAAATGCAAACAGAGGAAAATACACTATATACAATCTAACTTA
>NW_023339762.1:143069-143809 GCF_004916995.1 Morone saxatilis | reverse complement strand
AAGGAACTAAGTTAGAGGAAAAAGTTGTGTCTGTGTGTGTGTGCACGCATGGGGGTTGCGCGCCAGAAAAGGTGTGTGTCCTTTGTCCTCTGACCAGATGTTTCAGAGTATGAAACACGTGCTGAGAGACAAAAAGTATGGAGGAGCGGGACCAGCACCGAGATCCAAAACTTATCACCCGTTGTGGGTGAGCGAGAAGTGAGAGCTGAAGAGAGGAAAGAGGGAAGAGTAAAGAGTAACACTGTGCCAGGAGTTTTATCACCTGGACATCGCACGTCATCAAGTTGTATCAAGTTACGGTCACAGGAAGTGATCCATCACAATAAAAGTCCAGTTAAACACTTCAAATGAACAAGTTCATGTTTAAAGGTATCCTTGGATCCCAACATCCCCCCTTTGATCTCAGGAGTGCACCCGATGTGTGATCCTGGGATCAAGAGCGTATAGTCCATAGCTGAAAGAGTTCATTTGTCAGTTCATTCAAGTTAAGTAACAACTGGGCAGTTCATTGATAACTACCTATCTTGGCTAAGCAAGGACAGTAAACAAGTTACAAAACAAAACCATATAAACATGACAAGAACATTAACAATTACTATGGCGAACATACTTAACCAGTGTTTCTCAGTGACTCTGCGGTTAATGAGAAAAGAAAGGTTAGTGGTATAAAACTGTTAGGGTGAGATACAGGGAGAAGTTAGTGGGTTAGCTTACTGTCAGTACAGGGATGGACGGTGTCG
>NW_023339762.1:139537-143044 GCF_004916995.1 Morone saxatilis | reverse complement strand
GTCGTCGTCAAGACCGGTGAGAAGTGAGCTCTTTTGTTTTATGCCTAGAGTTTTTCCTATAACTCGTGGCTCAGGGCTGTAAACGCTCCTGGTAGCCAGAGGCAGAGAGACATTCAGAGTCACTATCTGACTGGAATATGACCAATTGTTCTGACTGTGATCAGAGATGTTGCTGGTCATCATTGAAAAGGACTGTAAAGAAAGGTGTTGTCATTCTAAGCCTGGGTGCATCCTACCCCTGGAAGTTACACATGCTTAAACGTTTAAACTAATACTCTTGGATTTTCACGTCTGGAATGTTTAATTAGGAAGGCTGCAACTATGGCTGAGATCTCATCAGCAGGAGAAGAGACTCTTCTGGTCAGGGCTTGACAGAGACTTTGTTGTTAGTATTTCTGACACTTGGAGGTTGAGACTGTATTAAATTTTGTGTCTTCACACAAGTTTAACCTTTCTCCCTCTAGGTTGCACTTGGGCAGGTCAACTAGATTATTCATATCTAAACATCACTAAATGATAATCTTTGATATGGGCGAATTGCAGTCTGTCTGGATCAAAAGGTTCCAATAAATCTTATAGGCATTAGCTTCGAGGCTTTCAAGGCGGACACTGGTGATGTCTGTTACCGGGGACGGTTAGCTTGCAGCTAGCTAGCTAGCTTGACTGTAGAATTGCTACAACAATGATAGGAGCTGCCATGACAGGCTGCCGTTGTCGACACCAGCACCATTCCATCAATCATCATGGAATTATCAATTCCATAAATCACAGCAACCTGACATAATGTCAGCCAAAAAGTATGATGACAAGAAAATAATTAAGACCCGTACTTTGATGATCTTAATTAACTGCACAGGCATAGCGTTATTATTATTGTAACATTTAAATCTCATTTAAATGACATGTCAGCCAAAAAGTTGCAAAAAGGAAATAAAGACCTGTACAGTAATGATCGTCAGCAGACAGCACAGCCGTGATAATATCACATCCCATACAGCACCATGACTTAATGTTAATCTTAGACCTGAATCTTTTTACACATCATACACATAAATCTGTCTGCCATGTCACATGTATAAACCAATAAGAAAAAAGGCCTGCTGAAATATATATAAAGTAATATATGAAATATAAAGTGAATCAATTTAGTTCAGATAGTTGGGTCCAATATGTTTATTACAGCTGGATGGATAAACAAAAGAGATGATTAAATGACCATAAGTTTGGAATCCTATGCAGTTAATTTAAGTAAACTGTATTTTTACCAAAATTAAATGTTTTATATGTAAGCAAAGAAACATCAAAACATTCCTGTGTTTTTTTCTCTTTTTTAAAATGTAACCTTAATATCCAATTATAATAACAGCCCAAGCTAACTCAAGGCTGTTGTTAAGCCTGCTTTGTCCTCTCTCTTTGCCTCTTCAGCCCACACTAAATAGCAGTTATTACTGCTACAAAAATAAAGCTGTATCTGTTTTTTTTGTTTTTTAATGCAGATGTTGTTTGCTACAGCAAAAAAACAAACAAAAGGACAGATAAAGGAGGGAGGGATGTTACCATGGCTACCAAAGTCTAACCCTTGATCTGTTCGTGTAATCCACTACAACATGCTCTCTCTGTCTCTCTCTGTCTCAGACTTTGAAGGATCCCACTCTTGCAGCCAGGAAAGATTTCCAGCGTGAAGCAGAGTTGCTGACCAACCTCCAGCACGAGCACATAGTTAAGTTCTATGGAGTGTGTGTGGACGGAGACCCTCTCATCATGGTCTTTGAGTACATGAAGCATGGAGATCTCAATAAGTTTCTCAGGTGAGTTGAACAGCCGAACAGCAGATGCCGGAGGAGGTGTGGTGTGAGTGCGTCTGCTGTGCGACTATCACTACTTTGGACCTTACCAGTGGCTTTACACCACTGTTTGTTTAAAGGTCGTTTTTTTTTATTAAATTTATATACACAATAGTCCTTTATCTCAGCATTTCATTCATTTCTGTGAAGAAAACTAAAGGAAATAGTTTTTTTTTTTAAAGTTTGGATTCCTATGTAAGATCAAAACTTAAATCTTGCAGGAAAAGGGCACAGTGAAGACGTGAACACAAGCAAGAGTTACATATATTCACAGATCTGAGTTTAAACAACCAAAGAGCTATTAGAACAATGAGGTAAAATATATAGAATAAAAAAAAAGCTCTTAACTTTGTGTTATTGCTAAAACTGATATATAAAGAGACAAAACATAACATAAAAGAGACAGACAATTCTATAAAAAAGTCCAAAAAAATCTTTGATGTAGAGGCATGACAGGAAATAATCTGTTCCAGTGCCCATTACTAAACAAAAAGCTGCTAAAGCTACTGTATCTCTCAGTCATTCAATTCACAGAGAGTTCATTCACAAAAATATTTTCTCAATAAAATATTATTCTGTAGACGTTGTAATTTCTAATCACAGCACAACAGTATCTCACTGGCTAGCGGTGTGTGTGCTCTCTGATGTCCATCAACCAATAAACGAAAGGTTGACTGCAGACACCCCTTGAATGACAGCTCCCTCATGTGCATAATGAAATGATTGCTGATTGTGGAGTTCTATTTTAACTTCATCTGTCCACAGCATCTGGGTTGTGTAGAGTTTCTGTTGCATACTTGCATGATGTTGGACTTCATGATGTGGTCTACTGACTCTGTTGCTGTGCATGCAGCTCTGGACAGTGGAAATCATGAGTCTGCTAAATCGTTAGGCAGGTTTTGATTTGCCTTTCTGACCAGCATATGGAAAGTTCTCTCTGAGAGTTTTCTTGGTCTTCCAGATCTCAGCTTGACCTCTGCAGTTCCCCTAAACTGTTATCTCTTAATTACATTTAACACTGTGGAAACTGCAAGCTGACAATACTTTGGTCTATTTTTTTTTTTTTTTTAGCCTTCTCCTGCATTGTGAACATCAGTGGCCATCAGTAACTCAGGGTCTTACACAGCGGTTCAGAGGAACCCATGGTTAGTGAGTGTTCACACAAGTGTAGGTGCAACAAGTTGTTTGGATCAATAATCTGTCTATCAAATATAATCTTTAGATTTAATGTTAAACATTAGCTTTAAACTTAATTAAAGTCCTCGGGGCACCACCCTCTAAACAGAGGGAAACGATAGCAGGTCTATTGATCTAAGTCTCATCTACCATAAATTATGACTCTTTAATTAACAATTAAATAATCAAAATAAATGGGTATTAGTTACAATTCTCAGACCACAACTCTAACTGTAATCTGATTACAGTAAGGTTGTGACTCTAAGAAGGTAACAAACAGGCTGAAGGAAAGCTTTAGAGTTCTTGGCATAGCAGAGGCTGGTTTCCACACAACATTCAGGTAAAAACAGTGAATTTATTATATTCTAGCAATTTATCTCATCTTATCTTATCTCATCTCATCTTCATCCGCTTATCCGGGATCGGGTCACGGGGGTAGCAAGTCCAGCAGAGGATCCCAAACTTCCCTTTCCCTGGCCACATCGGC
>NW_023339762.1:139209-139377 GCF_004916995.1 Morone saxatilis | reverse complement strand
CTGGAGGCATCCTCACCAGATGCCTGAACCATCTCAGCTGGCTCCTTTCTACACAAAGGAGAAGCGGCTCCACTCCGAGTCCCTCGCGGATGACTGAGCTTCTCACCCTATCCCTAAGGGAGACGCCGGCCACCCTCCAAGACAGCCCCTCAACACCCAGAGCCTTCA
>NW_023339762.1:134517-139109 GCF_004916995.1 Morone saxatilis | reverse complement strand
CCTTGACATGACAATGGAAACCCTGTGCTTCGGACATGTGCGCGGAAAACTAGCACAACAGGGCCCCCTTTTGAGCAGCCCCAACGGCACGTTTCACTTATGAGTATGAAAAGTAATACACATGTAGATCACGTCCTGACGTACAAAAAATATTCTTGAAGCCATTTCCCAAACCCAACAGGAAGTCAGCCATTTTGGATTTAGTGGCAATTCAAACGTCTTATGTTTCGTTGAGATTGGACCATGTACGCTGAATTTGTTCCTGTTTCGGGGAAAAGCGTCAAACTTTGCCGCCGCACAATGGGCACGCCATTTGACACCCAGTCACAAAAAGCACAGCTGTTAATTTGAATGACTTTAAATGGCAGTGGGCAAATGTGAAGTCGATCCGATCAATTCCCTCAGAAGTTTGATAAGAGTCCTGTCCTGAAAACGTCTATGTGATAATATTCAGTCATACTCATAGCGCCCCCTACTGGCAAGAGAAATGAAATGTTTTATACTTGCATGTTCTCCCTCTAGCAGGTTGATCAGATTCAGCTGAAATTTCATCAGAAAATGCAAAACATATTGTTAATGATTTGTGATGAATGTGGTGCGTTGTTGTTGAAGGTCATGTCCGCGGCGTGGTGTCAAACGTAGAAGTACATGAATTTGCTGTAACTTGAGTGTACATCGTCCAATCGGCACCAAACTTCAAGTGTCTGATAAGAGTCCCGCCCTGAACACATCTATGTGATAATATTCAGTAAAAGTAGTAGCGCCTCCTGGTGGTTACCACAAATATAATTTGTTACACTTTTATGTATTTCTCCTAGCAGATTGACCACATCCAGCTGAAATTTGGTCAGAAGACCCTTAGACAGGGGACAATGACATCTTATGAATCTTATGAATTTTTATTGAACAGTGCAGCGAGCATCACCTTGTTGTGGGGGCTAAACAGGCTCAACAAGTCATGAAACTTGGCACACACGTCCCACATGGCAGCATTTCAAATTTCATCTGGGTGTTGCCCATGGGTTCGTCAAAATGGCTCGATAGCGCCCCCAACAAACTTTCAAAAAAGCAGCACCGGTGTCCAGTTTTGCAGACATGAATGAAAATTAGCAGTCATATGTATCATGTCAGGATATACAAATACGCCTCTTGGAACCATATCCTAAACCCAACAGGAAGTCGGCCATCTTCAATTTAATGTCAATTTCAGCTGCCATTTATAGGCCTTGTATTTTAACAAACTCCTCCTAGGGAATTGATCAGAACAACTCCAAATTTGGTGAGCAAAAGTTGTACTCCTCATGAATATTCGTTGTACGGCGTGTCCATGGCGTGTCGTCAAAGTCGGCCATTTTTAAATTTGCAGTGAATTTTCAGTGATTTTATCGCGTTGTATTTGAACAAAGTCACCCTAGGGAATTTATCGTATCTACTTCAAAATTGGTCAGTGCAGTCACAAAACAGCTGATTAAATGTTGTGCTATTTGTGACTGTACGTTGAAGGGCGTGTCCGTGCCGTCAAAGTTGGCCATTTTGAACCAAATGTCAAACTGTGACGCCTAACCCTACCCCTACTGCTGAACCTAACTGCAGAACAGATTTTCCATTTGGACCCAAACTTCACAAGTTTGTTAAAAGCCCTGGCCTAAACACATCTAAGTGCCAATTTTCATGTCGTGGTCTGCACATCTCACACTTGCAGTCGCAGCACACCCCAAGTGGAGTGCGAGGGCCCGAACACCACTGCTTGCAGTTTTAATTACGTATTATATTTATCTATTAATCACTATTAATCACTTTTTTTTCCAATGTTTGAATGGGTTGTAACATAACTTCCCTTTATACTTTTCTATGTAGTGGGTTGAATTTTCCTGAAACATCCAAAGGATGTGACATTTATACATACTCCCAAGTACCTTCTCTCTCCACTTCCCAGTGTCAACACTATGGCGACCCGCATCACAAAACTTGTACCGGCTAATATTAGCTTGCTTGCTAACCCATACAAATTGCTAGCTAGTATATTCAGCTACCTTCATCCAGACCCCTAGAGCTGGTCTAGCTGGCTTGCTGTTTGCAGGTTACTTTGCCACCTGGCATTGCAGGAACATTATCACTGGCAAAATACTATCTGTTCAGTTGATTAATATAATTTTCATTCTCATCAAACCATTCAATGATCCCTTGTGTCCTGTATGAAAGCATCTGCATTTGTCATGTTTCTCTACTAATTCATTCAGGTTTTTCCTTGAATTTGTCACCCATCTGTAGAACCTTTAAATGTGTCTAATTGTAGAATGTTTGTGGAACAGTGTCCTCTGCTGTAACCTAAGCAGTGCCAGGATGGACTGATGACATGTTAGATTAATTGTAATTGATGACAATTAATGAGTGCTGCTCCGACTTGTGCTGGAGAAGCCTGTAATTATATTAGATGTTAAACCATCGGCTTCCCAGAGGGAACTCTGTTTGACCCAAGAGATTAAACAATATTTCCCACAGTTTCAGGAGAAGGAGACATGCTGAAACAAATTACAGGCTCATAATTGAAACTGACTCGCAACCAGCTGGCATCTCTGCAAGACACCAGTATAAAAATAAATAGGTCTCTCTTTAAACAGCACTTGCTGGTAGACTATGAATGTCTGGATCTAGAAGGTACATATAGCATTATGAATATGATTTCTTTAGAGGTTAATTTCAGGAGGTTTCTGCGTTGAATTATGACATATTTTCTTATTATCTTTAAGGCTATAGCCAGGCTAATGCACACAATAGATTACCAAAACTTTTTTACATTATGCAGTTTTAAAGATAGATATGACAGACTGAACAATTCTTCCAGAGTAAAACAAACAATATGATTGTGACAATGTTCCAGCATTTTTAAGCAGACTTGCTAAACGTTAGTTGCTATGTGGTGATATTAATAGAATAAAACTGTAAAAAGTTAATACGTTCAACATTTGTGCTTTTTTACACTTGTGATAAAATAAAAAACTGAACTAAACAGGAAACAAACCCAGCACCACTATGAACATCACACATACCTGCATTGGTGCTGAATGTTGCAATTTAAATTTGAACATCTCAGAAACAAACTGTATAATGACTTAAAAATGTAATGGTCTCACCAAGTAATAAGCAATGTCTTTGGGCAATAGAGTGCTACAGGAATGACACATATTTGTAGGCCAACCCAGAAGTTAGAATCGCTGTGGTTCCTTTAAGAAAAAGCTAATGGTATTTTTCCATTGGATTTTGGGTTGTTGCAGAAAACTAGTTTTAACAAGATTTTTAGTATAAATGCAATCACCAGACGTTAAAAGCTAAAGGTTGGCTATATGATCACATGACTTGAGTATAAACACAACAAGGCTGTAAAGACAAAGGACCAGTGTGTAGGATTCAGTGGTATCTAGTAGTTTCTGTTAGTAGTAGTATCTACTATTTACTGGCACATTTTATGTCATAGAACAAACTGTGAAAGCTTGTGTTAACCACAGATCTTATTTCAGGAATCTAACCAAAAACCCATTGACTTTGAGGCGATGGAACCTGAAGTGTTATGGAGCTAACTAATTTCCGAGTTTTAGGACTCATTCCTGCAACACTTCTAACTAACTAACTAACTATCACTGTTGTATAAATATAAATTGCTATCAAAAGCTTGAAATGTCAATTTACTTAACATTTCTTGTAAACTTCAGGGTGGACACACAACCCTTAATTACCTCATTAGTGACTACATTTTCACTAAAAATATTTAGATATCTAATCTTGCTATACTTTCGAGCATGAAACTGGTCCCCAAATGTCACACAAATACACGCAAAGAAATACACACCAAATCCATACTGGGTGTTAGCTGAACTTGTGATCCTAACTGTGTAGAGTTACTGAGCAGTCTATAACACACATACACACACACACACACACACCCTCTCTCTCTCTCTGTAACCCTTCAGTATAGAATTGCAGAGATAGTGCCTGTCTATCAGTGGAACACATGGTCTTGAGTGAATTTATCAGCAGCAATGAGGGAGACTCCTCGGGTTTACTTCCATTAATATTTAAAGGGAGACAGCAGACAATTGACTTACCACAAAGTACAGAAGGCAGCCTAATTCAGCAGAAAATTTCAGACATATTTACTGTAGTCACCAAATATATATATAGTTAGCTACAGAAGCAGCTTTAGAAACCTATTTAAGTCTACTACTGTTGCTACTGTAGGTACACATGGGTCTTATACTACTAACTCTTCCTGCGTGGATAGTAGACAGACTTAATATGTAATATATTCATCAATAGATTAGACTCTTTTTGCTGATAGATATAATCCAGTTACAATGCAAGGCAACTGAAATGGTACCTTAGTAAACAATGTCTGTATATCTGCTTACAGCTACATTATGGTCTGTTATAACTTGTTAAATGTTTACATATTGCTTATGCTAAATAGGAGACTTTTTCTAACTTTATTTTATCAAAAAGTGACAGGTACCTCGCCCCTTTCCACACCCCTTTCCACGTCCCCTTTCCACACCCCTTTCCCACGCTTCCCTACTGTCCCAGGTCAAAAGGTCAAA
>NW_023339762.1:130697-134417 GCF_004916995.1 Morone saxatilis | reverse complement strand
TCCCAGAACAGAGCCATACCACCAAATATAACATTCTGCATTTGAAAATAAAGTTTATTTTGAAAAGTGTTTTTGACTGAAAGTAAATTTTTTGCCGAATGCTTACACACTTGTTGCAGAATTTGGCTCATGTCAAACTCAACACACAAGCCAAGGAACACTTGGAACTTGTAAACAGGCTGTCAGTACAGTACATCTACTTATATTTCACTGAACACGAAATAGAAAAGCATAAAAAAATACAGTATGTTACTACTGTAAACTGACAAATATAAATAACAGTTCAATGGTTAACTAAAATAGCACTGTATTGTAAAGGATGTGGTGGATGGTTCATAGGTCTGTCCACTCACCACATATGAGTGGTGGTCATAAACTTTCCAATGCCAAGATGAAAAGAATTCCTCAACTGGATTGAGAAATGGTGAAAAGGGGGTCAGGTATACAACTATGAAGTTATTGTGGTTGGTGAACCAGTCCTGGACCAGAGCAGCTTGGTGGAAACTAACATTATCCAAGATGACAACAAACCAGGGCTGCTCAAGTTCATCCTGTACAGTACTGGAATAAAACCATAAAAACAGGGTAGTATCCAAGGTTGTGATCAATTTGGATATTGGATATTGACAGGTACTGTCTGTATCCAGAAGATTACAGACAGATTTTATTTTTATATGGTAAATGGAATGTACTTGTATAGTGCCTTTCCAGTCTTTCGACCACTCAAAGTGTTTTTACACACATTCACACAGTGATGGCAAAGCCCATCAAACAGCCAGGGATCGACCAACAACCTTCTAAATAGTGGGTGACCCACTCTACCTCTGAGCCACAGCCGCCCGATATGATATACAGATCTAGATACATTTTCATAAACTTGGATACTGTTGGATCTTTCCAGATAAAGATGTTTTTTGTCCTGAACAAGTGCATCATGTCGTTCATCACGAATTTGATCATGCATTAAGTATTGTAAGGATATTTCTTCTGTGCTAGCCGGGAACATTCACAACAGCTTTGTTCAATAACATTTTGGCCTCAACACCTGACTTTTCCTCCATTGAGCAGAGCTTCATCAATGAAAATGAACTTATGAGGCTGTCTAGCTAAATCAAACTCAAGGACTTTCTGTAGCAGAAAGTGCATACATTGCTATATCGGTAATAGGGTATAACTCAGAACAGGACCAGCCAATGTAGCCTAGGTCACTTGCCTAAGTTGTTTGAATGATTTATGCAGTGCCAATAGGACACAATTCAATGCTATTACTGTATTACAGTATAGTACAGTGACACCTACTTGCACATAGTCATGGTGAAGGTCTTTTATTCTAATGCCATTCTCTCAAATGGAACCTAGCTGCTTCCCCTGTACAGCTACTTCATGGTAAATTGGTGTTAATGAAAGAAATGGAGGGTGTTGATATACTCACACGGTAATGGAATGTTAGTGAGCTGCAATTATTGTAGCTGTTTTAGGCAGATTCAGTTGTTGGCCAGCACATGTTGACAATTGCCAGTTCCTGTTCATGAGTTAACATATGTTGCTGTCTGACCATTCTGTTGAAAATGCAAGAACATGATGTTATTGTCACTGTATTGTCATACTGTACATAGTTACATCAAAACTCTCTTTACTGAGCAGCATACACCAATAGTATAGTAATACTGCACTAGGACTGCACTAGGACTATACTTTATTGTACTGTGATGCAAGATTATGTGCAGCAATTATGGACACTCGACTGGACTATCTGCCCAGCTTCAGCAATTATGGACACTCGACTGGACTATCTGCCCAGCCTCCCTCATCTTCAGGGCATGATTTATCACATGGTCTATCAAAATGGCCCTAATGTCATCACAAATATAGGTCCATCTATTCCGTGGTATATCAATCAGTGTTTTCATGTATATGTGTGTGTTGCTAATCTTAGGTTATTTAGCATTTTGAATTTAAGTGATGGCCAGAGATTTCATTTTCGAACAAAGTGTCTAAATGTCAGAAACAGTGTGTAGTTTCCTGAAAGAAATGGGTTGCAGAATTGCAAACAAAGTCAAATGTGTTTGTACTTTTAGTGCCTTGATTTAAGGGTCGGTTAAAAAAGTTAAGCTTTTGATTTTTGGTCTGAGCATTCTTTTTTATTGTGTAAGGGGTCGGCAAAAAATCTAAGGTTGAACTGGTTCATATTGATAGCTGTATCTTGTATTTTGTGTAATGATTTATTGAAGTAATATATTAATCTGACCATGAGTTGTGTTGTTTGATGTGCTTTTCTTGCATGCTTTTAATGTTTTGTGAGTGTTAGAGCATTTTGGCAGTGAGTTTCTGTTTACGCCAGTGTGTAAGCTACTCTTCTTCTGAATAGATAAATAAAAATAAAAATAAAAATAAAGCAAGTTTTGGTGTTTTCTATTGTGTAATAGTCCCTGCATTTTTATTCTTTCCTCCCTTCTTTCCTCTATTATTTATCTCTTTTGACCTCATAATCTTGAGAAAACCACAATCTTGTTGCTTTTCTCTGGACACATTGCAGCCACTTGCAGGTATATTTCTCTGTTCCAGTCCAACAAACACTCGCGATGGCGTCACACCACAGCTCTAAACCCCAGAGAGTGATATCAGGATAAAACACTTCCCTCCGGTCCGTCTCTTTCTTCTTAATTATTGACCAGGCAGATAGTGGCAGATATCTGAATACTGACTAGATGGATCCATTACAGTGTGTGTGTGTGTGCATTTGAGTGTGTGCGTGACTGGATGCTGTTACATTTTAAAGTGTGTGGGTGAGAACCACCTGTGCATGTAAGTAAGCATCCTTGTGAAATTGTGCATGTGTGTGTATGACATTGAATGAACTAGTATGATTAATATGCTGATATTTACAGATATAGTGTGTGTGTCTGATTGTGGCACCTAGATTTCTGTTAGTAAACATTTGTGTTGGGTTGCATCCTCAGGTCACCACGTGCTGAGGACACCCTCGTCATCAACATCAATCTAAACTGTTAAAGAGAGGAGTAAGATATGATGGGAGTTCACTACCATAAGTATTGTAGTATTGTATATTTTATATTATTGTATATTTTATATTTTATAAGTCTGTTGTGAAAATTGAATGTTTAAATTTTAGTATTAGGAAATGTCTGTTCTTATCTGTTGTGCCTGTGCACTTTATCTGTTTCACCGTGGGTGGGATGAGAAATGTCCTCTCGATTCCTTGTATGTCTGTATGGAATTGACGTTAAAGCTGACTTTGACTTTGACTTTGATATGAGAGGAGAAGGATGAGGAGAGGAGAAGAGGAGCAGCATACTGCTGCCATACCATGCCAGAAAAACCAAAACGGATCAGTATCACATTATAATGTAAAAGTAAAAAACCTTTTCTTGTTATAAAAAATATAGTATTCATGCTGTTATAATGTGAAATATTTAATGTTATAAATAGTATTTATCTTGTTTTAATATATGAGTTTAGGTTATAACGATGATCTCATACTATGACAAGATAGATATAATAGAAGATGTCCTGACAATTTTATTTGTATAGCTCCAAAATCCGAACAGAAGTTATCTCAGGACACTTTTCAAAATAGAGTAGGTCTAGACTAGAAATTATTTACAGAGACCCAACATTTCCCACCATGAGCCAGCACACAGCAAGGAAAAACTTCCTTTTAGGAGGCAGAAACCTGGGACAGACCCCGGCTCTAGGTGG
>NW_023339762.1:127600-130597 GCF_004916995.1 Morone saxatilis | reverse complement strand
AATCAAAATCAAAATGGCCGACTTACAGCTCTTGTTTCATCCAAAGTGATGTATGCCTGCTCTCATGTGTTGTGTGTTTAGTCCAAACACAGTGCAGCAGTGTGACTTAGTAAATGCATGCTTTACTTTCCAGTTGTATGGACTTTCCTGAATGGGAAATGGAGTGAATATTCGTAGGGCAGTGTGTGTCACACACATTGATGACCCATCAGACCCAAAACTCCTGATAACTAATCCATAGTTATAAATAGATCCTCCCCATTCTCCTCATCTTTTATTCCTCTCAACTAAGCCCCATGTGACGCTCAGAATGTTGACACCTCCTCTCCTCTTTTCTCCTCTCATAGCCTGGGTCAGACAGACAACACCCTTGCTTATTTTCTTACCTCTTCTTTCATTTCCTTTTTCATATTCCTATTTTCATCCTTTCCACTGCTTTCTTTTATTGTTCATTGCGATCTCTCTCATACACAGCATGCACATACTCACACATACACACAGTTCTTTCCTGAGTAAATTGGCCAACCTGCCCTGAAAGAGGCTCATTTCCCAGAGGTCACCTCTCTTCTCCCTGTTGTCTAGCTAACAGCACAGACAAACACACACATACAGAAAACGCTGGCATCGCCCTACAAATCTGATTTTCTGAGGCGGAATTTTTCTAAGTACTTGTCCACACAACTAGAGCCTGTTCTGTAGGTAGAGAGAGAGACACAGAGAGAGAGACAAAGAGAGAAGTGGAAGTGAAGAGGAGAAAAAAAGAGATAAAGACAGAAATAAATACATTAAAAAACAGCGGCCCGTAGCAACTGTATTAAGAGGAAAACACTGCAAAGACAAAAACATGCATCTCCCAAAACAATGTTATATGCATATGTGAATAAAGCACAATGAGAATGGAATCAGCTGTAAAACAGAAAGGTAAGAAATTCAGTACTGTTTTCATTATCGTTTATTTTCCTTCACACTGAGGCCAATTGTCAGTTGTCAGTCAATACATTTTTTCATAATTTTGATGTATCTGTTGTCTTTGCCAATTTAAAATTTAATTGCTGAGATTTAGGACATCACTGTGATTAATGTCTTGAGAACAAGATGGTTAAAAGATAAAAACGACTTACACTGTTTAGCAACAAAGCAAAATGTTAGCTACACAGCAAAACACTAACTAATAGCTAGCTAATCAACAACAATCATTAGCTCGCTAGTTACATCTTTTTACAACAACAATTTTAACAACAGTATAGGTAACTAGCAAGATAACCGTTAGTTACGTTGTTAGCTAACATTTTGCTAACATTAGCTAACTCACGATATTACTATATGTATTTGATATAGGCTATTCAATAAGGAGTATGAGACCTGCTCTATAATGTATAGAAATAAAATAAAATTGAATTAAAAATGAATAATATAGACCTATGTTGCTTTTATCTTTTAACAATCTACAAAATGTGGTTGTCTTTTCAACATAGATGGGAACATTTTCCCAAAACCTTATACTTAAGAACATGTAATAAAGTTGAAATATTTTAGTCAACCTATGACACCAGATGTTTCATCATCAGGACATATATTTTTTATCCACATCACACCTACAGTAATATTCTTGGTAACCGACATCTAGTCTAACCTTGATTGCAATGATGTCATCACAGGTTATGTCCATGACCTGAGTGAACGTGAGATTAAAGTTTGTTACCTTTCATGGTCACACTGAAAAGGAAATCTGCCTTCCTTGAGGAATACAGAGTAGGTCTATAGTGGAGGACAATCCATATTTCTGCATGGGCTTTAAGTAAATGTTCATCTTACATTCATTCACCTGGCCAAGAGGTAGCAAAGATGAATGTTGAGTGCATGCCAATGACATACATACAAACAAATATTAATTCAATTCAATTTCGAATGGGTAGAGGGAGTAAAGGTTGGAGGGGATGTGGGGTAAAGAGAGAAAGACAGAGACAAAGATGCACAAAACAATACATTACACTACATAATACAGGATAAGAGCTAATTCCCATACTTCAACCACAAGGGTTAAATAGGCACAGAAATCAATTAATGCACTTATTATGCATTACAGCAAGATCATTTTGTAATAAAAATTTTAGTAAGTTTTTGTATAAAACTGGTGATAGAGACAGGGGATGAAAGATTGAGTCTAGACTGCAGGTCAAAATTAGTGATATTGGTTAGGTGAGATGTCTGCGCAGAGCCAAAAGGATATTAAATGACAGCACCCACCCCTGCCACAGCCTGTTTACCCTGCTGCCATCTGGGAAGAGGTACAGAAGCATCTGCTGCCATACCACCAGACTTAAAGACAGCTTCTTCCCTCAGACTGTGAAACTTTCAAATTCATCATACAAATTTCTAATAGCATTTATTTTGTTACAGAAAGTGAGGGAAACAAAACATGTTTTTAAAGTCACTGTTATAACTGTAATTGTTATTTTTGAGTACTCATATCAGTACTCTGTATTGGCAAGTACCCAAATGTAAGTACTCATCTGACTACAGTCAAAACCTTTATTGCTTTTAACTTACAAAGCTTAGCTTTTTCTCCAGAATCCAACAAGGGGAGCCTAGCACATAGTATAGTACAGGAAAGTACAGGAAAGGATGAAGTTGACTGAAGTTCTGGGGATGGATCAATTGTTGATGTAGATTTGACCACAATTGACTTTTATAGCATTTGGAATTGTTTTTTGCATTCTCATGTGCACAGAGATATTTTGCAAGACAAGGGTTGTTTGGACAGAACCTTTTCTTTAAATGGAGGAGAAAAATATCAATTTTCAAGAATTACTGACAAACGAGCTTGTTAGTTTTTGGCATGTTTGAAGTATTCAGGGGACTTAGAGAAAGCAATAATTGATAGATCTAATTAGAAGCTAAAGTGGGTAATCCGTGTTAATGAATACATTCTCCAAATAACTGTTCTAGGAGAAGTGCTGGTTAAAGAAAAGACAAACAAAGACGGAACAAGAAAAA
>NW_023339762.1:117519-127585 GCF_004916995.1 Morone saxatilis | reverse complement strand
AAAAAGGACACAACTATTCAAAGATGAAGTAACTTTTAATGAGTCAGAATCATACACAGAGCCACCTTAAAAGTTCCCTACATCTCAGCTTTTTAAAAAGACATTATATAAGTTGTCAAATTATTCTAATACATAGAGTTATAAATTATAGTATGAAGACAGATATACAACACGTTACCCAGAGAGAGAGAGAGAGAGCAGAAGAGAAAGACACTGACTTATTATTGAGTAATGATGTACATATTTAGCTTAAATACGTATGGGAGACATGATGCAGGAAAACACTTACAGGAAAGAGAAGAGTGAAGGAGAATGAGAATAGACAGTACATAAGACAGAAAGGTTGAATAAATTGCATGGAAAGAGAGTCCAGGTGATTATAGAAAGAACAATGAGCCTGGAAAAAAACTGAACAAAAAAGACTAGAAAATATATGACTGAAGAACAAAGAAAAAAATAACCCTTTCCCCTCACCATAATGGCACTAGAAGTACTTAAAGAATAGAGCTCAGACTCCTTCAGTGAAAGCTTAAGGCTGTGATCATACAGGACACATTTAGCAGCGTAACAAGTCTGGTTTTAATATTTGAGAGTTTGCTGTGTTTTGCACGGTGAGTTTGTCCTCCAGGAAGCTGGCATGTACTAGCACGGCATGCTTATAGTGCTTTACAATACTGTTCTGAGCAGCCAAAACTGTGTCAGGTCTGCTGTCAACAGAAGAAATCAGAAAACTGGGTCAGGTTCTTGATGGTTGTTCCAGGCCTGGCTTCGTCATTTAAAGTCCTTCAGAGTCCTGATGGCTAGTTCAATTATTATGCCTGCACATGGTAACTTTGATGTTATATGTTGTGTTATAAAAACAAAATATCCCCTAAAACATTCATTGCAGATGATTGGACACAAATGTGGTCCCCTGCAAGACAATCAGTAGGCTGCACATTGATCTATCACCCCTCCCTTCACACGCTGACTTTCTGCCTCCCTACAAGGAAGGACTTCTAAGGGGCCATTCACATGTTGCGTTGGAAAACACCTGGAAAACGCCAGCCACACAGCTTTCGTCCTTTTAACCAAGGTGCTTGGGAGGATGCACTACTATCACGCCAGTCGTTACTAAGCAAAAGTCACAACAAAGACACATGGATTACTAGCAGCATAAATCCCTTGCTTGATTTATGTAGACAAAAGAAAAAAAGCATCTTCAGTTTAGCTGATCTTTCAACCCGATGTTGTTACATCCTTGCTCAGCATGTCCTATGGAGGCAATTGGTATATCCTTGTTACATTACCTGTTGTGCGCTTGCTGCGTTCTAAAAAGTTAAGACTTTTCCATATCAGTGCGCCATGGACAATTCCAAAAAACAGGGTTAACTGTTAGGGTTAAATCACTTAGCAACAAGGTGGATTGTACAGTTAAATGGCAATGGATAAGAGTCATTCAGAAAAAATCTAAACTTGGATTATACTCCAAAGTCTGTCTATATAGTCAGTACTGTTTGGGGCAAATAACACTCCAGCAGTCAAATTCTAGTGAATAATGCAAGGCAAATTTCTGCATCCCATTTAGTCTGATAAATGAATAATTAATTAATTTTTAAGTTACATTTTGATATAACTAACTATAATATCATCAGTGCCTGACTATGGACTTTGTTTAAATTAAAATGTTTGCAAATGCCATTGGATTTTATCACAGATTATCTCTTATGTACTATGTATGTAGTATGGAATACAAATTAATAATTAAATAATTACAACTAAAATTACCATCAATAGCTAGTAAGTTGAAAGATTTGAAGCTCAACATGGAAGAGGTTGGAAGAGGTGAAGGCCCACTGTTGCAATTTTGTAACTTTTTCACATCCTCCAGGAACCAAAAAAAACCCAAATAAATTGTTTTCTTAATCAGAGTAACTGTTTTAAAAGCATAAAAAAAAATCCACATCAATAAAATCAATGCTTGGGTTGACCAGTCTAACATGTCTGACATCTGACATCACCAACCTCAGGGGTGTGAGCACACACTGAACTACCATTACACAAGGCCCCTAGGACTCTGTACCACAATAATAGTGGTATATAAATGCAGACTGTTTCTAAGCCATGTCCATGCTACACATCAGTGCAAAGCACCTGAGCAACTAGTGGGTAAAACATGTCTTCCTGGAGGACAGTCAGAAAAAAAACATTTACAGTGAGAGAAAGATGCAATGTACCGTATGTGCCATGAAGTACTGACCCACCAGATGTGTGTTTTTACATTCTCATCTTTTCCACTTTTATGCACAACAGACTTTTTCTGTAGAGTGAAAGACATGAAGCTTTGAGTTGCACATAAAACTGAAGAGCTACTGAACCTTAGACAAGTTTCCTGTGCCTGCTAAAACTACATCTTCATAAATATGAATACTTATGGAATATAACTGTTTAATGTGGATACACTTAAATCAGAAAACTGTGTGTCATACAATAGTTCTTGAAAGGGCTTAGAAAGAAAGAAGCTGGAAAAGTTCACACTCTGGGCAAGGTTTAATACAAGCACCTCTGGCTCTAAGATAACTCCGGCCCTATTTTATCCTGACATTGCAGTTTTAATTTATACATGAAAATATAATTTTGTAAAAACCCAAGACCTTACACAGGTGTTAGCAGAATTAAGCAAAGCATTGAGATCAGATCTACCCGTACTATCTCCCTAGGCTTCATGGACATTTGCATGTTCATTACAGCTCCAATGCCAGGTAAAAATTTGAGTTGAGTTGAACTATTTTAGCACAAAGGTGCCTTTGAGAAACAAGTTCTTAGACAATAATATCAGATACATTACAATCTAACATCATTACACTGAAGAGTATTACAGTGGCTTACATGTAGTATCTCACACCTATCCGACCACGGTAAGCTTTTCTCAGTCTTTTAACCCCGAGGGACAGAAAACTGCAGCCCTGTCTTCACCTTTAGACTGACGAATAATACTATTATGGCTATCATTTATGATAAAAAAAACAAAGATTTGTCATTTTGCTGTAAACTTGACTGATTTACAGTTTAGCATGGGGTTTCATACCTCAAGCTTAATGGAGTGATAATTTTTGATTGTTTCATGACATCAGTTGAAAAAAACGTAGTCATCGGGTAAGTGAAGTGACCGGATGTTAAAACCAGTCTTTCCTTACTGACCCAATGTTTTGCTTTTGGCAGAACATCAAACCTGTAGAGCATGTCTAGCCAATGACCCCATGCCCTAAATTGTCATTCCTGGTGAGATTGGACCAATGGCATTGTCCGTAAATGGATGTATTTTAAAACATTATGATTCTCAGATAGTGAGTGAGGAGCAAATCTAATACATAAGGAGACAGATCTGGATGCTTAGTTGAGTGAGTGAAGCTAACTATATATATTAGCAGTTTCTGGCCTCTCAGAGTAACAGTGCAAATCTGATCAAAATGAATTGCAAGCCAGGTGGCAAACTGTATTATTTATGGCACAGTTTGATATTTTGGGAAATTGTTTATAAAAACCATGCCCAGGTGAGAAGACAGATTGAGAATTGTTGTGTACTTTTTCCATTTTTGTGGGAGCTAGGCTAGCAGTTTCCTCCAGCTTCCACTCTTTATGCTAAGCTAGGCCACACACCATTAACGGACCCAAACTGATTAAACTGATACCAGTCTTTTTTCATCAGTCTCTGGGTGGCAAATGGAAACAAAAATAAATCCCAAAATGTTTCTGATCCTAGTACTTGCACTCTGAGGTTAAACACTGGCCCACTAACTTTACATCTTCCCTCTACTGTCCTGAATCATACATTACAATCAAATGACCATCTAAAAGTACAATGAGTAGAAATTATTTAAATGTAGATTATGTTGAAAAGACATTCTATGAATGGATAAAGTAAATAATAACTGTAATTACAAACGGAAAGAAATATTATCAAAATATCTATTGGTTTTTACTGAACCATATAACAACACATCAAGAAGCTAAAAAAAAATCAACCTTGAGAAAAGGAAATAAGTTAACATATCTCAAGATGTAGAGATTTACAGTATATACATTCTTTTTGAAAGTAACATGATTTTGTTTATTGACTGATAGCTCCGTCGTTATCCTTTCAGTGCTCTTGTGTCTGGAATCTGACATCATAGTGGATCCACTACATCACACTACACAAAAAGGCCTATTTTTAAAGTAACCCTTAAAGTTTACCTTCCAGCCAATTGTTGTCTTTTAATGGTGATCAGTTCTGTTCCTATCCAGTTGCAGATTATTCCAATGGCTTTGGAGCATGGCACGAGTCCACACTTTGATTTAACATTTAAAAAAAAATAAAAAAATATATAGAATATGTATTTTCTTTAAAATGTTTAAGACGTTCTTGTCGAGCTGCAAAGTATACAAAAAACCTTTTTTTCACCATTAATTTTTTGCTTTTTCCTCCAGGGGTAATTTTTTCTGTATAATTTTCATCATTTTATTACTGTTTTTTGAGGGTTTTTGTAATACACAGAGTGCTGAAAGTAGGTTTGTTTGTAAGAAAGGAAGGTTTGTAGCTAGTGTACATTTTTAAGCAGGTAAACAAAAATGCTCTTATTTTAAAAGACTATTTTTTGAGTTCCGAGTGTTTACAAAGAAGTAGGAGGCACTTAGGTCCATCTCTATGGTGACAGACAGTCTGGCCATAATTCCAGGCTCAGGATTGGAAGGTCTGGTCAGGTTCTTGCAGAAGTAAAGAGCTCAGGGGGCTAACATGAGGCCAGGACTAGAAGGTGTATCTATGAAGGTTTTGCAGATGAAAACTATAAAAGCGTGCTGACATTGGACTAGAACTTCAGAACACAATGACTGCTTTCAAGACATATTTGATTTATGCAGACTGTCCTTTCTTGTTGAACAAATTCCTTAATGTTTGATGAATAGTTTCAAAAAATGTAATCTGTCCTACAGATGGTTATGTGAACAGTGCATTTCCTTAACATTAAACCTGAACTGCCCGGTCTCTTATTTTTTGATAGCTCTCTAGAATCTGGTGGTTTACTTTGTCAGCATTGTGGCCTCTTTCTTTAACAATTGTATCATGGCAATGCTTGTTTCAGGAGTAGTTGTGCTAGAAAAGGTTCCACAATGTTTTTTAATAAGAACCACAAGTCAAAGAGTATGATCACCACTTTGGAATGAAAAATTCCATCAGAAGCAGACAACTGTTTCACTCCTGAAACGTAGGTAATTAAAAATAAATAGATTTAATTAACACACATTTAGTACTTCGAAACTGTAGGGAGTCATCATGATGATATTATAAAGATGTTCCAGAATGTTTGCCATGAACACTCTCAAGTTATACATGAGGGACAGTCCAATCTGGTGAAGTAATAATGGCAACTCAAGATGTGTAAAATTCTAGGCAAATAATCCAACTGTTTTACTGAGAGGATGGTTTACTGTGTGATGAACAGGCAGAAATACAACCCAAATCAGGACTAGCAAGTAAGATCACTCTAATTTAGGATTTGAGAAATTAAGATAAATCGAGCCAAACCACATCTAAAATGAAATATTTGTAATTTACTCAAACTAGGCCAGGCTCTACCAGACTAGATCAGGCTTTATCAAGACTTAGGTAGAACCAAAGCTGCACTGATTTAGACAAGGTGAAATGAGGAAATGATGGTACCTAAATTATTAGGATAAGAAACCATACCAGACTAGTACAATCAGGTCAATCCAGTTCAGTCCAGTTTGATAGAATCCATACTTCATAGTCAAGTATTTTTAGCCATGAGTTAATTCAAAAAGGAGCAAGACTGGACCACACAGGACTGGACACAACCATTTAGGTAAGATCCAAGACATTTCCTTTGATTATAATGTGATACAATCCAATGTAATCCCGTTCATTCCAATCCAGTTAAACACTTCACTTAAGACCATTCAATTCAGTCCTTACATGTCAGGCAGTTGGAAGCAAGGTACAGTCCATCCCTAATCCCTCTTCACATGGTTTCATCACTTACTGTGCTGTGAGTCCAGACCAGACTTCCACTTCAAGGTGATCCATTTCCTTTTGATCAAGTGAACTAATTTCTACTCCAGTAATGATCTGGTCCAACCTAAAATACATTCCATTCCTTTCCACTCGTATCCTTTTCTATCCAAGTATATCCAGATAGACTGGTGTGGCTTTCATCAGAGTAAACAGCATCTTCTGGATGTCCTTAATGTTGAGGCGCTGTTGTGGCTCCCTCTGCCAACAGCCCAGCATAATATCGTAGACTTCTTTGGGACAGAGCCTGGGGCGCTCCAGTACCCTGCCTTGAGTAATGCACTCTATCACCTGGGAAGACAGAGACACATGGTTAAACAAGACACAAATACTGCCTTGTGCAAGAAAAGCTTTAGTTATGCAAGTATACATCACATGTAAAGTGCAACACAAAGTGCTGCACCATTTGACAGGTACATGTAGCAGACACTGGAACAACTGAAGAAGTAGTCCTGGTACAGTAGTTAGGATGTCTACAGAGGGAATGGGATAAAACTGCTGCTTTTCTGGAGAGTTGACACATTGATGCTGGGAAATAAGTCTGTAGCAGATCTTGACACACTTACATCTAGTAGCATTGAAATTAACCTAACATACATGTTTTAATGGTTTTGACTCAGTGATTAGCACTGTTGCCTCACAGCAAGAAAGTCCTGGCTTCGATCCCAGGCTGGGGCAGGGCCTTTTACATGTGTGGAGTTTGCATGTTGTGTGGGCCTCCTCCAAGTGCTTCCGTTTCCCCCACCATCAAAACAAAACATGTATGTTAGGTCGATTCTCTAGTCAGTGCTCTTGACCAAGGCACTGGCTCCAGAGTCGGTTCCTCACATGCAGGCTGCCCACTACTTCTGGTACTTACGATGGGTCAAATGAAGAGAATGAATTTCCCTATCGGGATCAATAAAGGATAACTAAGAAAGAACATGTACATTCCCCAGCTGGGAATCCAGGACCTTCTTGCTATGAGGCGAAAGTGCTAACCACTGAGCCACCATGTTGCCCATTTACTCAAATCAATTAAATTTCAGTTTTATTTTTATAGCACCAAATCAAATCAAATCAAATCAAATCAAGACACTTTTTACATAAAGCAAGTCTAGACCTTACTTTTTATAGATACATAAAAACATTATTTCCATTAGGGTAGATGATAATGGCAATGATTAAATAAACTTCATATCTGCTGCTCTCCGCTGTCAAAGAGGGTCTATTATATTTTCCTAATTTTTAGCACTTTTTGCAAGAGCTCCATTTCCCCTTTGTTTTCCTCTGTGCAGTCATTTAAAAAGCCTTTTTCCACATGTAAATGTCTTCCCTCAGGCCATTAAACCAGGAACTGAGGGTAGAAAAAGAAACTTAGAACCTAAGCTGTTATGCAAAGTTGTACATGTTTGTCATAATAGTCGAAAATGTTACAGAAAGAATCTATTTCTCAAAACTAAATAATATTCTAGACACAATCACAGATCACAGCCACTGCAATGTTTTCAAGCATTACTTTTGCTTTTGAGTGTTTATCTGACTTTCAGCCGTTAATTACTGATATTTATAGAATATATATAGTAAGAAACAGCCATCACAGCAAACATTATTAGTTATATGTCATCTGAAAAAAATAAATAAAATTTCTCTAGCTCTGCAGCCTTAAAATGTGCTTACATGACTGCATTTTAACTTTTTGATTTATAACTGAAGTTATCTGAGGACACTTTTCAAATAAAGCAGGTCTAGACCGTAGTCCTTATAAAGACAGAGAGAGAGACAGAAGGACAGAGACAGAGGTAAAGACAGAAAGACAGAGACAAAGGTGCACAGCAACAACAGTAGCAACAACTACACTAATAGTATTGACATGGTATCAGCCATGACATGACCGCTCCACATTAAAGAATATGTCTTTGCCAATGTCATTACAGAATTCAGTGTTTCTACAATCAGTTCCATTCATTCAGTCACAGCAATCCCTGGCATTATCTTACTTACATTAAGATGTGTTCCACATTGACAGTATGTAATTAGCCGACAGAGCCTCTGGGTGAATGAAAGTGTTTTAAACCTGTATTCTTTCTAATGGCCAGTAGGGCCATCCATCATCCATAGAGCATGATGTTAATTTTGTAAATCATGGTCCTATTTAGAGTAAAATAGAGGATAAAGCAGGGTATGCTTTAGGGCGTGGCTACCTTGTGATTGACAAGTTAATCTCAGTGAGTCTGTGCAGCTCAATGCACCAAACTCAGATCAAACTGTCACACTAGGTAGTGCTGATCAAATATGAATCAGTATTCTGTTACTATGTTGACTTTTTCTCTCTTGTGTGACAAGTCGTCATTGTTTCCCGGGGCATCCACTTCAATCTCTGCTTGTGAACATTAACGATACCTGTATGAGTTGCTAGAATTATGCCGGGCCAAGTGTTAAAAGCCTTACAGTGGTTCAAAGGGTACAATCACTCCTTACCTGAAACATCTCCAGGAAGTGTTCATTTTCATTGACAGTAGCTTAACAGAAGTGCAAAAATAGATTTTTTATTGACCTTTCCAGGAAATGTTTTTGCCACAGTCTGTACATAATCCCATATACTGTATACACACACAACATTAACACAAGATAGACATCTAAACACAGAACATTTGTACATATATTCAGGTATTTACACGTAACGGCTACCGGGGAGTTTTGTTGAGTAAAGCTATGGCAGAAGAAGCAGAAGAAACTCCTGCCATAGCGAGCTCGTTTACAGGCCAATGATCTGTATCTGCGCCCGGGTGGGACCAATGTGAAAAATTGATTGAGGGGTGTCTGGGGTCGTGAGCTATGATGTGTGCTCTGCCTGTGATGGCTTTGCTTTTTTCATTTACGTAAAGAACGCTGCAGCACGAGTACTGACAGGAACGAGGAAAAGAGATCATATCTCTCCTGTATTCCTGTGTCTCTGCACTGGCTCCCTGTAAAATTCAACACTCCTCCTCCTTACCTATAAAGCTCTTCATGGTCAGGCCCCTTCATATCTTAAAGAGCTCATAGTACCCTATTACCCCACTAGAACACTGCGCTCTCTGAATGCAGGACCACTTGTGGCAGAGCAGAGAAGCTAAATGCCTTAGTGCCTACTGATTCAACTATTACTACCAGGTGCTGAACTTGCTGCTTTTCTGGTCCATCATCTGTTTTGGAACAAAAAGTGCATACTCACTAAAATGTCAGGAATCTCCCTACACTCACTCAGTGATGAAGGATGAGCAAGCCGGCAGTGTCAGAACATATTTCCCCCACAAAGACGAAACACCCCAGTGCTTCAAGTAAAATTTGAATGTAATTGTCTTTTTCAAGTAGTATTCCTATATTCAGTGTGGGAATAAATCCCATTAATACCTGAACATTTGTAAAAGAACAATCAACCAGTTTCATATGCAGGTCCCTGAACCCTAAGGTGGTCACAGAAAATAGTCTCTAGTTGTACTCAGCTATAACTAATCTCTTGATACTTTATTTTGGTCAGTTATACATCAACATCACTGTGTGGGAGTTCTATCAACCTTTTATTACAACTTGGTTCTAATTTCCATAGTTTTGTCATTTTGTCAACTTGCAAGATAACAAGCACACAAGATCACTTGAGAATCCATCTTGCCAGGCTTTAATCTAGCGTTTAGTTATTTTGCCTAAAAACAGTAAAGTATAAAGTCTGAAAATGATCAGAATCAGCTTTATGTTGAATATGTATGAAAAATGTCATATCATTAAATCCCAAATTCCAAGAAATATTTGCAAGGTTTTAATAACATTTTAATAAATTGGAATTTTCCACTAACCAAGTTTCTATTGGTTGGTAATAATAAAAGTTCAAAATTAATGCAGACTTATACCATACATATATATGCATAAGTGACAGTGTACCTCATTATTGGCGAGCTGGAACCATGGCTGTTTGCCGTAAGTAAAAATCTCCCATAGGATGACTCCGAAACTCCACACATCACTCTCTGTGGTGAACTTCCTGTACATGATGCTCTC
>NW_023339762.1:117216-117449 GCF_004916995.1 Morone saxatilis | reverse complement strand
ACACACACACACACAAACATAGAAGAAAGAAGTTTTAAAGAGGAATGTGAAAATGTGTTGTGAATATATTATACAATGCTTTATCCCATATATCCTTATGTGCCAAACTGCAACATTTTGCCCATTACTGTACAAACTGTACAGCTCGTCATTCATTTATTTAGATGCCGGTCTGTCTCAATTGTCTCCATTCCTTTATACATATTTTCCTATGTTTATTGTTATGCACCAAT
>NW_023339762.1:116210-117164 GCF_004916995.1 Morone saxatilis | reverse complement strand
TTCAGGATGAATATTTTGTGAATTTACAGATATGTTCATTAAAAATGTTTCTTCATAGTGTTAGTGTGTTGGTTATGTTGAATACTGCTGTTTTGGAAAACACCAATTTTTGGAAGTCTGCAGATAGTTTCCATTACCCTTTACAACAAGGGATCTCACAAATGATGAAATACACCAAAAGGTTTTTTAATATACTTTGAAAAAACTAGTATATTGGAGCCAGAGATTTTTCCTCTGACAGAAGTAATATGATATATTGGAGGCCATCTGCTGCTTCTGATTATTGCACATGACGTACAGTATATCACCCATAGTGTCATCATATGCTGTGACTCATTCAGGCCTTGTACAGGTCAGGGCAGTGATTGCTGCAGTTATGAAGGACAGTGAATATAAGTTTATGAATGGATCGAACAGAGGCTACACTGCAGTTTGTGAGGACAAAAGATCTTTTGTACAATGTATTGTATGTTGTTAAACAACAAATATAGGGCTGTTTCTGTTTTCCTTCACAATAAGATGAGATGAAGATAAACCTTTATTGATCCCTCCGTAGGGAAAATTCAAGTCAGACACAGCAGCATAGGGGATGTAGTGCAAAGAGTACAGAGTGTACAAGTACAATACGAATCACAATATAAGAATATTAACTAAGTATAATGGAAGATATAAGACTATAAATGAAAAATATATACATTATATGCAAAATGCAGTAAAAGGGTTTGCAAATTTTTTCTTTTTTCTTTTTTTCCTTCTTTTTTTTTAAAAACTAAACTAAACTGTCCATGTGCAAACTTAAGGATTAAAGATAAATAGTTTAAAGAGTTTGTGCCAGAGTTTGGTTTAAGTTAAAACCAGTCTTAGTCAGCGGGGGTTGGAGGTACTGGGTGTACTGGGTGCTGTGGCGTTATGTCTGATGGCTGATGGTACAAACAAGCCTCCAAACCGCTTTGA
>NW_023339762.1:112221-116185 GCF_004916995.1 Morone saxatilis | reverse complement strand
AGGGCTTAATCAGTCTGTGGCTGAAGTGCTCCTGAGCTGCCTCCAGCTTCAAGTGTAGAGAGGATGAGTGGAGTGTCCATGATGGCTTTTCAGTTTTCCCTCCTTATCCTGCTTAGGTCACAGCCTCCACACTGGTCCAGCTCCACATCCCCACCACCGAGCTGGCTTCTTTACCAGCCTTTGCTCAGTTGTTGGGCACCCCTAGTCCCGATTGCCTCCTCCCCAGGCACCACCACCAGCCAAAGAAGATCTGGTGACACTGGCCCTTACAGACTGGTTAGAATATCCGTAGTTGCCGAGTGCACAAGTTAAGGACCTGAGCCTCCTCAGAAAGAACAGCCCTGCCTTTGTCCTTTCCTGTAGAGGGCCTGGGTTGGGTCTGTTTCAGTCCAGCTTATTGGTTTAGTGTAACCCCCAGGGGAACTTTAGGTGTCCACCATCTCCTACCCTCTCCCCCCTATCACAACTGGGAGGCAGGCTTTTGTTTTTCCCTGTGTTGGAGGCTGTAGGTGGTTTCTGTCACACCATCGAATGAAAGTTCTGGATCAGGTCTCTACTCCTCCTCCCTTTTTCATCTTGATACAGCCAACAATGGAGGAGTCATCCATAACTTTGTGTAGGTGGCATGCTCCAGAGTTGGAACAAGAAGTCAGAGTTGTAGAAGGTGAACAGGAACGGTGTTGCTCCGCCACCAGCTTAAACAGTCCTCTGCTGAGACCTGGCAGGGTAATACCCACAGGCTAGAGGATCTGACCTTTTAAACGGAGAGCTGCTTCAGTACCACCTATACGGGGGTAACTCGGGATCTAACAATACATATGTATATATACATTTAATTTTATTGTGTTGTGCTGTATCTGGAGCAAGTGAATTTCCGAAGTGTGGGATCAATAAAGTCTATCTTATATTATCTTGTTTGGATGTTTGGTTTATGTTCACTTGTAGAAAATCCCCACATATTTTCTTTTTTTTCCCGTTAGAGGTGCAAACAGAAAAACATGTGGTTACACATGACAAAATAAAGGTTTATGATTACAAATACCATGCCTTAATTGGTTGACAAAGTTGATTTTCTTCAACAAAGTCACAAATATGCATTTTACATTCATTTTACATGTTAAGTATCATATTGAATGATATTTACAATCAAACAACATATTATTGTAAGTTGTGTTTTTTGATATACTGTTACTCTTTATATGTTTTTCATTTCTTTATCATACTATATTTAATCATTAGTCACTATGGGGTTACTCATTTAACCCAGTACATACATAAAATGTCTTTAAGGTCTGCACAGTAGAAATACTGAACCAAGAAAGCAAAAGCCACAGATTAAAAGTATTAAGTACTTTCCTCCATTCCTCAAGCTTATTTGTTGTGAGCTTATAGTAATTACTAAAAGTGACCAAGATGAGCATTGCAACTTTTATATCAGCTCCTCATTCAGTCAACATTTCTTTGTCGAAGAGCATCATCTACATACAGTTGAGTATCGTAATATTTTGTTTTGTGATATTGCATCAATTCTCAAAAACACTTGATTTTTGTTTAACCCCCCAACTGTTAGAAACTGTTAGTAAACATAAACATATCAGCCAATGCAAAATGATTGTAAAAGGAAATCAGTCAGTCAAACAACAAATGTCAACAAAATGCCTGTGTGCTAATTAGCTTCCCCAAGTTAACAGCTATATTCTTTTAGATTGTATGTAATGAAAGAATTACCAGTTTACCTACAAATTGGTAACACCATTTCATTATGAGTTGTAAATATAAAACTGTATACTAACAAATGATAATATTGATCCAATAAATCCTTTTCACACAGCGTGTAAATCAGACAGTGAGTGAATCATCATTTATTTGCTCTCGCTTACTCTCTAACTGCTGTGCAATTATACAGCAGCTTAACTAATTCAGTCAAATATGTACCTCCTAATCAAGGTTCATATAATGAATGACCTCCAGTCTGCCACTGACAAATTGTCCTCCTGCACTCCTCATCTCCCATTTCCCCTACATTGATACAGGACAGAATAATATATAGGATGAGCCAACGTGTTTGTTAAATATAATCCAGTAACATCGCCAACATGCAAAACAGCTAATGTGGCCATGAGATGGGCTACACCTGGTTTAATCCTGATTACTAGGCTTTATAAGAGGTTGATCAGTTTGTTGTCTCTCTCTCTCCTTCCAGCCAGCAGGCCCTTGTGTGATGCTGTCTTTGGTTTTGATAAATGCATTACCTTTTTCCACACACAACACTTCACCCATGTCCACACACACACTCACTACACTACTGACAAATACTGACGTACATATATATTTTGTACTTTGTTTAGTGTGAATATCGGTTAATTAAATTAATTTTGTCAACAATGGATCAACAAAACCTCTGCTTGTAACTGACAATCAGTGTTGGTTTCTTTTAACCATGACCATGATTGTTCATATCAAAGTAGTTATTTAAACCTAAACCAGGATGTTTCCTTAACTTAAAAGCAGCTATACTGTATATTTTTATTTCATATAAATGCAAATGCAATGTTTGCATTGTTGTGACAAACCTACAGAGAGATGAGAGCTCCAGTCAGCTTTACGGAGTACTGTGGTGAGTTACAGCTAAGTCTGGCCCTTGTTTCTGTTGCCCCCAAATGGCGAAAAAGATCTGTTATTGCAGGTTTAAATAAGTAATAATTCAAATGTAACAATTTTTATCCCATATTTGATCCAATTTCAATGCTTCAAATCTAATTGGCGATTGTAACATGTACGTAGATCAATGAGAAAACTCAAAGGCCCTAGAATTTTGAAATCTCATTGACTCTTTTGATTTTATTCCACATGGTAAAAGACCAACACACGACACACATCCTTGACTTGTTCTGTTTTAAATGCCTACAAAGCAAAGAGTAAATCATTTCACTAAGAAACACAATATAGATGCTTCTGTAGTTGCCAAAGTTTCTGACATTATGAGTCAAACTACCATGTCTCTCCCCTCCACCAGCTCCATACATGATGTAGAAATTCACTTAATTATCAATTTCTTTGCATGCTTGAAACTGCTGCGCCCATAAAGACAAAAAAAGCTGGTGAGACCCATGTCTTGGTGAACCAGTGCTAGCTGATCACAAATGGGGAAAACATTTATTTACTGTCCACCATGATATATTCAAGTTATTACTAAATACAATGAAGCAGTACGAGATAAGAACCAACGTTAGCCAATTCAAAGAATCCTAATTCAAACAATCCCAGAATAAATGGTAAATGGACTGCATGTCTAGTTTTCCGACCACTCAAAGCGTTTCATGCTACAGGTCAACATTCACACATTCACATTCATACTTTGATTGCAGTCTGCCCAAGAACACTTGGTGACATTGGACTGGAGTAACTGGGGATCTCTTTCTCTCTCATTTAGAGAGTGCACAGACTTTTTGAAGGGCAGGGGCGGAAAGAAAAAAAAGGGCACATATAGCGCGTCCTCACCACTGTAGAGGGCACTTTAGACACGTTTTATATGTTATACAAATGGCAATGGAATTAATAGTACCCAGAAATATATGAACATTGACAGGAATACTCGTTGTAGGTTTGACGTTAAGGATCAGCCATCCGGGCGAGAAGAGAATGGTGTGGAATTATGAAAACAGACAGCGAAATGATAGTTAGGATGACTCATGAAGAACACAAGGCGACATGTCATGTATGAAGGAAACAAAGATCCGGATTAGGTAGGAGTGGTCGTGGGGGTCCTCTCTCCCCCGAATATATTTCAATTAAGTATTATAATTTCTGTAAGTGTAGGATACTTATTGATACGCAGTACTTAGGCACACAGGAATTAAGTCCTAAAGCTGGGCTTGTGAGAAGTAAAAGAAATAGATAAGTTCATGAGAAAAAGTCAAATATAGAAGTAAAACATAAAAGGGAAAATACCACACAATAAAAA
>NW_023339762.1:106531-112121 GCF_004916995.1 Morone saxatilis | reverse complement strand
CACGCGTTTTGGCTCCCAAGAGGGTACTTTAACACACGTTTTGGTTCCCAAGAGGGCACTTTAGCACAAATTCTTATGCTTGCCTCTTTTTCCTGTTTCTAACTCATCAACCTTGAGGGCAAAATGTTCAGTTGCTGTCTAATATACCCCACCCACTGACAGGTGCCATGATAACCAGATAATCAGTGTTATTCACTTCACTTGTTAGTGGTCATAATGTTATGGCTGATCTGTGTATATCTGTTATAATTCTTCTTGACCTTAGCGCTGTCTTCGACACTACTGACCAAAATGTTTTACTTACGCCTTGAGGAATGGGTTACTCTCTCGTACAGTTCTAAACTGGTTTTAAATATCTATAAGTAGAATCAAATTCCATGTCATAGGAGCTCTACATGCTGTCACTGGGATCCATAATCCATAAGCATGGCATAAACCTCCACAGGTATGCTGATGATGTGTCTGTGAGGCCAGATGACCCAAATAATCTGTCTAAATCTAAATGACTGTGTTAGCCATTAAAGATTGGATGAGCAAGAACTTCCTAAAGCTAAATGGAATATATGACTGAGATGCTCCTAGTTGGCCCCCCAAAAAATTAGAAATTGTAGCTGTTTGTTTAAAACTGTCCAAAGAAACTGTGTTGATGCTATTTTATCAATCATTTTTACCATTCCTCCTTGTGCATGTGTATGGTGCTGCTGATTTTGCTGCTGAATTGTAATGCATAGCTGCATATTGTGCATGAAAAGTGCTATCAATATAAATCATTAATCAAATTATCCAGAGCCAAACCAACAATGAATGTATCTACTAATAGACTGTATGTGTATCAAAGCCTGATATATCTTCTTCCTCTGAGCTCCACTGTTGTCCAAAACTATTAAACACATCAGTGATCCACACTATTACAACTGACTGACATGTTCCTTCACTACCATTATTATCAATATATTTATTTACTATAAAAAAACAACAAATGAAATAATAATTCCTCATCGGTCACGCTGTCTATTTACAATGTAGCTCAGATTATCTGACCAGTTACTGTTACTAGTGAATGAAGCACAGTCAATTCTCTGCATGTTTGTTTTTCTTCTCCTGCCTGACTCAAGCTGACCCTGACACAGTAAATATACAATATATTCAATCTAGACAACCCAACATCATGCTGCATCAAGGTGGGGATGAGTGCACATGTGCAATATAAACAAGGGAGAAATAATGTAAAACTGAACCATTGAACCAGTTCACTGCTGATAAGCGTCAGTCAGCTTTTTCTGCTGTCTACCAGCAGCCCTGCTGAGGTTGGAGCAGCCATTAAAAAGAAAACAGTCCACATAAGGTACTTAGGAGGAAGGGGCTCAATGGAGTCATTGACAATTACTGCCAAATACAAATGATTTCCCACCATGCCAATTATAGTGCTGAGAGAGTCTCCTGAAAATCCCTCTGGGCCGCTGTTGCCCTCATCTATGAAGACAAATCTCCTCTACATAGGCTGGAAATGCACAGCCAAGCTATTTCATTTTCTCCATTGGAGATTCAACTTCTTGTCTGGGGTCCAGGGCTCATTAAAGTGTAAATCCTTAATCTATCCTAAAAAAACAGCTGCAGGATAAATAATTTAGAGAAACTGTAAAGTGAATCAAAACCCAACGATCAGTCAAGATGGCATTCTCCTCCCTGCAGTTATTTGGTGTTATCGAAGTCCCGCCCATGCACCCAGCCGACTCAATGGCAAGTAGGCTGCTATTTTTGTAGACTGACATCGGCATATTGGTAAATATGACAGCATTCACTGATATTAGTATTAGAATTTTACGCAGACTAAATATCCTTGGTTAGACACACACCAGACACACACATGCAGTGCTCTCGCTGTCTCTCTTTCACTGTTGTGTGTTATATGAACCTGTAACATCTCTTTTTCCTCTGAGCATTCCCCTGCAGCTGTCCCTCAGACTCAGGCTACCATCATGTTCACCTTATCTGTCATTATTTTAAGTCCTCTGTTTCTTCAACTGATTGTCCAGAATCACAAAAATATTAAACACATTTCAAATGAAATTTGCTTAGTTCTCACTGAGAAGCTATTTATCCTTGTTTCAGTGGTTGTTGAAGTGACCCAAAACTTTTTCAAAAACTTTTTCAAATTGATTTCAAAACTTTGAGTTTGACTTAAAAAAATAAATTAAAAAAATAAAATTAAAATTAAATAAAAAATGTAGTGACTAGAAAACTGCTGAGTTTTCTTAAATTTCTTTTTCACAGTGTAGCACCAAGTTCTTGAGCTAAGCCTCACAGTTGCTGTCTTTACCTACAGTTTAATACTGCTGCAACCATTTAGAACTAAAGACATGTACATCAAGCTATAGTGTCCATATTGTAAATGTTAATCTGCACCTTCTAGCCAATCAGAATCCAGAATTCTCAGTGGCCTTATAGTATTAGATTATACTCTGTGTGCAAATATGACACTTTGTTTGGAAGGTAACATCATAGGAAAAAAGCATCCAAAATGAAAGAGTATCTTCTGTGAGCATGGATGTGCTTGTGTTTATTTCACTGCCTGAGGCTGGCACTAAACAAAAGGTCAGGGATCAGTGATTAGGAATCATCCACACTAAAGTACTATGTTGACACACATGCATAATGTATAATAAATAAATGGAGAAAGGTGTGTTATGCATGAAACAAACAGACATCTTCTTACCCTGTAATAATCTGTGCTGTAAATGTCTCTGGACATGCCAAAGTCTCCTATTTTCACCAGCAGGCCATTCCCCACTAGGCAGTTCCTGGTTGCCAGATCACGGTGCACAAAGTGTTGAGACGCCAAGTAGATCATCCCGGCTGCAATCTGACTGGCTATGTGAAGCATCTGGGACAGACCCAGCTCCCCATTGGTCTGCAGAGGCTGTCCATCCACCAGGATCATGGCATCTGGCCCGTGGGCTCTGAGGAGGAAGTTAGAGAGCCAGTTAGAAGCTCATGAAACATCTCAGATCAAAGAGAATGTACTGACATCAATCAGTGTAATGTAGCTTGAGCCCTACTCTGCCCCCGATTGGCTAGTGTTTGTTGGTTTACTCGGTTAGGTTTAGGCCTGAAACTGATTACCAGTGAGCCGTACATGAGTCTACATGAGTACCCTTACCTCACGTGCCATCGAAACACATGCAGACCACAACATGAAAATTTCACGTAAATCAGATCAAAATTGCCATGCAGCGCTTACTTCCTGTTGCCAGTAGGTGGTGCTCTCACTATATCTGAATATGATCACATTGAAATGTTCAGGGCGGGACTCTTATCAGACAAGTAAAGTTTGGAGTCAAATGGACTATGTACACTCAAGTTATAGCAACTTCGTGTGTTCTGGCGGTACATCAAAATTTGACACCACGCCACGGACACGCCCTTTGACAAAAAGTCACCACAATCATGAAGTATCATCCTGTTAGGAATAGAACATGGAAGTATAAAAAATGACATTTCCTTTCACCACTAGGTGGCGCTCTCACTATTACTGAATATTATCACATAGACGTGTTCAGGGCAGGACTCTTATCAAACATGTGAAGTTTCATTGAGATCGGATCATGTACGCAGAAGTTATGACAAATCCCTCTTTCATGGCAAGTCGTTGAAATTCCACGCCATGCCATGGGCCCACAGGAGTACATGGTCAGTCAATGCCAACATAAGTGTGTTAGAAGGTAAAGTTGAAGCCTTTTGTTTACCCTGATTGATTACTAATCTCTAGTCATGTTCAAGGTTTCATGTGCTGACAGTTGCCTCCAAAGTAGGAAATCAAATGCTGGTGGCACGTTTAAAAAAAAAAAGATTTCGTTTGAAAAGGCGTTTCTGAACATGACAAACGCAGATGCTTTCAAACAGCATACAAAGGGTCATTGAATGGTTTGCTGTGTGTGTGTGTGTGTGTGTGGGCAATGTTGTACATCAGCAGTGTGTCCTTGTCGATAAGTCAGCTGGACTACATTACTAGTATTCAGGATGTTGATGTTGGTTGATTTAAATCCCCCATGACAAACTGTCTTACTGGTTCAGTGGCTTTGCATTCATTCACAAAATGTCCACTATTTCAGTGTTTATTTAAAGTGGGAGCTGTGGAATGGGAGAAACAAAATGGGAATATCCCTGTACTATGTGATGATTAGTCAAAAGGTAACTGACAGTGTTCACATTATGTTCAAATAGTGTGCTGTTTTAGAGTTAGAGAGAGAGAAAGAGAGAGAGAGAGAGAGAGAGGGGTTAAACACAATAAAGTCAACTTGGTGGTCAACCTGTGTGTCTATGTGTGTCGGTTGGGGGAAGGGCTTTTCAGCTTCACTGACTTTAAGTCCCCAATGGAGGAAGTGATGCCAGTAAAGTGCCAGCTCAGTGTGTGTGTGTGTGTGTGAGGGCAATGGGTGCCAGCTAAATTAGCAGTATGTCCTGGAAGAATTGATGGCAGCACTTTAATGGAAACACAATTACTGAGCTGAAATTAGCATCCGAGGCACAGAGAGACTCACTGAAACATTGTCCCATACAAGCATGCACACACACACAAACACACACACACACACACACTCAGAGTCATACATAAGCACTGGCAGACTTCACTTCCTGGCGGCGGACTAAGTACCAATGTTCTATTCTGCAGGGCAAAGCATCCTGGGAGCAAATAACATCTAATCACAGCAGACATAATGCAGCTCATTAGCTTACCAACCGCAATTTACAATTTAGGCATTTAGCTTGTGCTCTCATCCAGAGCAGCTCGCACTGAGTGAGCAGGTAGTGCTGCAGAGTCTGAGTCAGCTTAGGACCTTCTCTTCAACAGATATGTGAGGTAAGGACCTCAGAAAGAAAAAAAGTCTCCTGTAATGGCTCCCAAATTTACACCTCATATATTGTCAAGTGGTTGTATGTTCATTCATGCGTTCTTTATATTTGGGAATTGGTTTTCAAGCATTATTTCAGCCCTGTGCATTCACTAGTGGGCACTTAATTGAAGAGAGTAATCCATTATATATTCTATTGCAATTAAAGTCATGCTTTCAGCAACTATTCACTGCTGTTTCAATATTACAGCATGTAATAGATTTGCGAAGAGCCACTGTGAAACTCAGTGTGTTTGGCTCTGGCTGTCACCATATTGGCTGTCCTGGCTGTCACCATATTGGCTGTCCTGACTGCCGCCCAGCTAATACAGAAAGTAACATAGAGGTGGAGCACGGATGGAGCTGAGGCAGGCACAATGAAGCCTGCTTGCTGAAAACAGCTACCTGTGACGGCACTCAAAGCAGCCACACCCTTAATTATGTATAACTTTAAGCCTTAATATAATTTAAACTGGTGAGTTATATAAAAATTCACCCCCTGTACAGTTGTCATGAACAGGAAAACTAGGTATAGAGACCAAAAGTGTTTTCTGTACAAGGCTATAAACATGTTTATTTCTGCAGTAAAGTTGGGCATTTTAATATGGGACCTTAAGGAGACTCACTTCTGGAGCCAGCCTCAAGTGGCCGTTAGAGGAACTGCAGTTTTTGGCACTTCGTACTACAGCCGCTTGGTC
>NW_023339762.1:98731-106431 GCF_004916995.1 Morone saxatilis | reverse complement strand
ATCACAGTTTGTTGGTATGGCGCTGCATAATGTTGTTCATAATGTTACGGCTGACCGGTGCATATTGCATTAATCAAATGACAGTACCAACATTGCCAGTTGGTATTAATCCCCAACATAGGAGGCACAATCACTGACGAGCCCTCTTATTGGTAAGTTAAAACAAACATCAAGCCTATACGTACATACTGATATCTTATCAAACAAGTCATCCCTACCCCAACTCAACCCCATCCCCCACCACCCTCCCCCTCTTTGTTGCTTGCACACACATACAGCACACACTTACCTTGGAGGAGGATGTGTCACACTCTTGGCAGATCCAGCCATATCCTGTCTGCTTGGGAGATTTCTTCAGCGGGGGGTCCAGACACCCAAAGTGATAGCAGAGCCGACACTCGTCACACCTGAGGCATGGACAGGAAGGGCATGTGTTACTACACACATAAATAAAGCCACTGTCTTCCTCCAATGATGAGGCCTGCTCAGGAGCTATGATGGATGGTGACAAGGCAGCTAGTTGTCAGTCATGAGACTTTGTTAATGCATTCCAAAGTCCCTCTAATCACTCCACTTCCTTGACCTTACACAGCCATTGACTGACCAATGGTTCGTATCAGCGGCCAGATAAATACAGGCCTTGTTAGTGTCAGATAAATGCCTGTTGGCTCTCGTAAAGCTGGAGTGACTCTGTCCTCAGGTGAGGTAACAAGGGTCAGCACAGAGGACACACTGAAAAACTTTAAAGAAAATATGCATGAAGAAGATGACTACCATGCTTACACAGAAGCTGTGTTGATTGAGAATATCCCTTTATTTATTCAATTTTAAAAGCATGGACCGATAAGTCTAGATGCCATTCATCTTTTTAATGGTAATTAATAATTGCTGTTACTCACATAATAACAAACAAGCAGACTGACAGCACAATCAAAGAGCAGGTTAACTGCTGAAATGAACAAGTAAACCAGCTAATATTATCCTAAACTGTGCAATTTAAAGCAGATATGCATGTGGAACTGAGTAACCAATCACAGGCTGGCCAAGGAGCCAATCATACAAGTGGATCAGCACAGTGAACAAATATTTTTGTCACAGCAGAACCAATCAGCAACCTGACATTCCTTCTTCTGTCCCACACTGTCTGTAGTAAAATAATTAATAATAATTAATAACATTTTCAGTGTAACATTTTTGAAACATGCTTGTGCTGCTGAAAATGTGTAAGTAATTACCGTTACTAGTTATTTCTCTCAAAAGTAATGGAATTACTTTACCAATTGATCTCTTATTAACGCACACGCGTCAGCTATATCATTTTAGTATTGCTGTGGGACAAATGTATCTAGTTATTAATCCTCCACCACCAGAGGGCAACGATAAGTAGTGTTCCTACCTGTAAGCCACACTTATTATCTAGGTTAGCAGACAGGAGGATTTAGTAGAAGAAGACCCACACAGATGCACACATTAACCGAGCTTTGCAACAGTAGTTAGTTAATAAAGCTTAGCTTAGCTCACACTGCCTGAACTGTTATGCTCCACCGTAAGGTCTGTTGACATTACGGTGGAGAATCAAGCAGCTGTCCACTATTTTCAGGTAAGACAAAAGTAACAAGTCCATTTAAACGTCCATTGCCTAATTTATGTTGCTTGGGGGTTTCTCACATCCAAACAATAAGAAAAGTTTTTGGAGCATGGGAGTTGTTCACCACCATTGCCTACCAAGGTTAGCCCCTGTCCACAGCAGTAAATAGATTAGCTACTGTTACTCCTGTGTGGTTCTTCAAACTGGGGACGTGCAGACCACCATCTACTGTAGGTAATATATACTATGGATAAGTACCTTATACAACCCCAAATCCAAACTTGATTGTTGAGTCTCATTCCGAGGGCATCAAATACAGCCCTGTTTGGACTTGGAGAGGTGATTTTAACATTACCTGCGCTGGTCAGTGATTTTAATCCTGTCCAGAGCGCAAATGTAATAAGTAATAATTACAGCCACAATAACCTGCTGTTTTCCTGTGAACTCACTGGACCTCCTGAAATTAAACCCCATAGAGACTGAAGTCCTTAGATTTAAAAGTGGAATTTGTGCAAAAATGGAGTTGAAAAAGTCTAAACTATTTTTGCTCATCTGTCTACAGACAGAAACATGTCAACACCAACAAAACTTTTCATTCCCCCACCTCCCCCTGTAATGTTAATCCTGTCTGAATTGGGCTTTAGATTGATATGGTGTTTTTCTTGGTCTGCTCATTTGCAGTTTCACAGGTTAGAAACAACTCTTAAACTCTACCCTGAAGATTACTGAGGTCTTAAAAAGTCCCACTGAACCTTGCAGATAGACTTGTCATTGCTGTGTTTCTCTCCCGGTCTTCAAAGCCCTCATGTTGTTCTTCTGGCCCCATGGAAACGAATAGAGAGGGTTCAGGTTGACCTCCCTGGCTGTTAAGCTGTTATCAGATTTTCATTGGAGAATGTGAATCTCCTTCATTGATTAGGACATAATTGGCTGTAATTGGAGTGTGTGTGTCTGTGTGTTTACCAGACAGGGGGAGCTTTTTGAAGGGCAGTCAGCCTCATAAATGATTAAAAGAAAAGTCTGCTCTCTTTGTGCTACAGGTCAGCCTGTTCTGGTTTAGATTTAGATTTCCAAATGAATACATTGTGAACTGAGTGTGAACAATTTCATGTGAAAACTGTGAAATGTTAAAAAAAATATATATTTAAACTGTTTTTCTGCTATTGAGCTGCATCCAAATCTACTTGTGGTTCCTATAGTCTCTAAGTAGCAGAGCCAGAGCTTCAGTTCCAGCTCTCTCCTGTGGAACAGCTATCCGTGTTTCTGGGAGCAGACACCCTCTCCACATTTAGTGAGACTGGATACTAACTATTGATAGCTTGTTACAGAGTCATTGTGCATTCTTTAGATCACTCCATGTTAAATTACCTAGATTCTGAAGCATTTTTTGCATATTTTTTAGCAATCACTTATCCCCGACTTTCCCCCCGGTTGCCTGTGGACTGATTTATATGTGTTTCTGTGTCGGGATGCACCCGAGTGCCTTCTCTCTACACTTACCTGCAGTGTCAATGGTGTGCAACACTAGCTAATGTTAGCCTATAAATGGAGTCCACTTACTTCAACAAATGACCAGCACCCAACACAGAGTCCGACACAAAGTCAAAAATCTAAGCTAATATTACTACAAAGCTTGTGGAATATATTGTAATATGAGGTTTTAGCTGGCTAATGTTAGCTTGCTTGCTAAAATGGACGAACTCCTAGCTGGCTAATGTAGCAATTTACTGTCAGCTAGCTTCACCCAGACTAATCTGGTGTCATTAATAACGGTTTTCTGAAAGTTACATATAGAACTTTTACATTTTCTAATGATGTTCCATTAATTTTCCAAACATACAGCAGTCAAAAGAGGTTCAAAATCAGTTCTCTGGATAAAGTTATAGCTACTTTCTGAAGATACTTGTAACTGGTAACAAGACGGATACTACATTCTGATTTCCCGTGAAAGAAAGAAGTGTCTTCACTTGCATTACTGCACACAATACAAAGTTTCCAACGTGTATTAACACAAACTATACAGTCATAACAATCTAAAACAGACGTTTCACCTGACATGAGCCACAGCCATCAGGCAGCTTTATATCGGCTGAGACACCACTGCAACTGTTATGCAGTGTTATAAAAGTCTTAATTAAAAGTCTATAATAAGTCTAAGAATAAAAGGAAATGACCAGACATGCGACATTTAGGTGGTTTAAGTTGCCTGAAATTGCAAAAACCTGCTAAATTAATTCTGCCATATTTAACGGCCAAAAGTCACATGCTGCATAATGACATGTGGCATGTCTCCTTATTTACATTGACCACCTGAGGATCATAAGGGTTGACATGAAAATCCACTTGAAGGACCTCTTAAACCTTGATGTTCCTGTCTGGGTGGTTCAGCCCTTTCAGGCAGATGTGGCCAAATACAAGCTCATCTTGATGGCATTCAAAGCAACAAGTCCCAGGCTACTTCCCGCCCCTCTGGCTGGGGCAGTATGTGGGTCAAATATGCGCAGTGTTACCCACTGTTAGGGAAAGGACCAGTCTAATTCTTCTTACTTTCCCAACAACAATCCACAGTAGCTGATCAGTTATTCATACAGGTCCTCCACACACAGCTCTTTCATTTAATAAAATTAATAATATGTCTTATCTGATTGTTTGACATTTTTGATTGGTTGTTTAAATAAAAGTAGAATGTCATATTTCTAACCATTTCTGATTGACTGCTGTTTGTGATACCTAATTAAAGCTTGAATGTCAAAATTCTAACCTATGCATTTATAAACACATCATTTGGTTCACTTCTGTGAAGAAAAGTAAATGTAAAACAAATTAAAGCTGCAAGTCGGGGCGTGCTCCGGCCGCTTTACATGCCGTCGTAACAAATGTGGACCACAACATGAAAATTTCACGTAAATCAGCTCAAAATCGCCACACAGCGCTTACTTCCTGTTGCCAGTAGGTGGCGCTACCACTATGTCTGAATATTGTCATGTAGACGTCTTCAGGGTGGGACTGTTATCAAACACGTGAAGTTTCATTGAGATTGGACCACGTACGCTGAAGTTATGAGGACGTGTTCAGGGCGAGACTGTTACAGAATATATGAAGTTTATTGGAGATTGGACATTGCACACAGTACTGTTTTATGGCGAATCGGCTGAATTCGACAAGTCGTCACTGGCACGCGGTTTGACGTACAGTCACAAATAGCTCAACTTTTCATCTACAGTTTGTATGACCACAGAATTCAAAATGGCCAACTTTGACGGCATGCCACCCTTCAACGTACAGTCACAAATAGCAACCTTTTAATCAGCACCATTTTTTGACTGTACTGACCAATTTTGAAGCAGATCCGACAAATTCCCTAGGAGTTCGTTCAAATTTACAAGGTTGAAAAATTCACCAAAAATGAGCACGGAATTCAAATGCCAACTTGTTGACCTTCCCACTTCTTTTTTGACGAAAATTCTACAGGAAGTCTTACTTTTATAGCGTCTTATTTTTTGAAATTCAAAAAAATTTTCAAATTACTTTATTGCCAGGCGTTTCCCAGATGCTACGTGAAAAATTCCGTACGATTTGGACAAAGCGCATAGGAGGAAATACGAAAAAGTAGTTTACGAAAACATTTTGCGGCTCTAGCAAAAAAAATTATAAGCAGAAGTGGCGTGGGGCCTATTATGGGAAGATTCAGCTCCATTCACCGAACGCCGGTGGATATAAGCTTTTTGAATGTGCGGACAAATGATGTGGGAGTTATTAAGAATCAAAAAGTCAAAATACTGTTTTCGATCAATAGTAGCCGCCATCTAGTGGCAGACCCGAAAGCGACACATAGAATATCAATTTTTTCACAAGGCCCTGACAACTTTGCCAAATAAATTTGAGTGTTTGTATATGTTCAGGGGGGCCAAAAACACAGTCAAAGGCGCTAAAAATAATAGGTAAGCAAAATTATAGGTAAGAAGAAACATAGCAAATACAATAGGGACCTCCAGCGGTCGCTGGCTCGGCCCCTAATAAAACATTCCCCAATTCTCCGAAATAACGTCAGGGACCCCTGAGGGTCCCCAGAACCCAGGTGAAGAGCCACTGTAGTAGGGCACCAATAGCCCCAGCTCTCAGGTGTTTATAAAGAAAATAATTTCCACATAATACTGTATTTTATAAATGTCTGGTAACGGCAACATGAAATTAAATTAAAATTCTAACTGAAATTTAAGTGGTTTGAATCACTGAATAAGTAAGAAGTATTTCTGGAGCTCAATAAATTTCCTAAAAGGTGCCAAGTTCTCTTAGCTTTTCTTTGCTTATTTGTTTTTAAATACTGGTCCCACATAATTCAGTGGTTTGATGACAATTTCCTTTAAGCCCTTGTAAATAAAACAATGTTTTTTAAATGTTTGAAGTAATTTTCATTTTTTTTACCCTTGGAGACTTAACATCAGTATCACTGGTCCAAACACTGAGGTCAAAGTAGCTCTCTACACTGTGTATATTTAGGCTTTTTGCTAAAATCAACAGTCCTTATCTTCACATATCAAATTGATATCACTGCCTCTGTGTCTCTCTCAGGGAGAGTGTGTGTTGAGTGTTGAGCTCAACGATGATGATGCGTGTTGGGCTGTGAGAGAAGATGAAGAAGTGGAGTTTTATCTTCTATTCTTAGGATCCACTCAAAACCATCTGACCAGCACACTGCGAGTCAGCCACGTCACACTGCAGGCTGTGTGTCCAGGTACTACACACATTTTACACATTTATGGCCACTAAATAACATCCCTGTAGCATATTGAGCAATCTTGCAGATGGTTTCACAAATAACGAGCTACTGCTTAAAGTCAGCAGAACCAAGGATTTAAGGAAAAAATAGGCAAAGACACATACACAAAAGATTATAGATACGCATTTATCCAGCATCAGCGATATTGTGTTAAAAGACAGCACACACGCCAACTAAAGCCTGTTCAACCCTGCTGCCGTATCGACAAGAGATACAGAAGTTTATGCTGCTGTACCACCAGACTTAAAGACACCTTCTTCCCACAGGCTGTGAGACTGCTAAATGTATCTTCAACACTCCCCGATGTAAAATAGTTTTATTTATAACTTAACTACAACTTAATCTTGTTATAAAACCTTATGTTGTAAAATACTAAATAAATCAACTTGTATCTTATTAAACCCTTATTTCCTCACAGCTGCTATTCAAGATCTGAAATATTTCAAACCTAAATCAAAGATGTTAACAAGTGTGTGTGTGTGTGTGTAGCCCATAATGTGTGTGAGCAGGTCTTGGTGAAATTGTGTTTTGCTAGGCCTGGTGGACCAGTGGACACACACTCACAGGAGACCTTCTGCTTTGTACAGGTAACAGTACAGTCCTTTCATGGCATTAGATTGGACACTTTTTGTCCTTGGTGGATTAAATAATTTATTTCCCAACCCAATTTAGAACAACATGCATTTGTCTTCGTTCCTACTTCAAAGAAACCTAGCATACTACTATATGCATTGTAAAAAAAATACAGCTAGGCCGGCTAATATATCTGCTGACACAGATATATTAAGGTAATTTAGATACACAGAGTTTTGATTACAATCTTAAACTAAATAATGAAAAACGTTTTAGTCCCTTTCTGTTAGACTAGTTCACTAGAAGGCACAACAGACTTGTCTGTTATGGGTTTGAGTTTTTCACAATAATGATGGCAGCATCAATGTGTTTGTTGTGGTTAGGACTTGGCTCTCGACATGGCCCACTTCCTGCTTGACAGTACAGCTCCACAGGAAGCTTTACTATTGGATGATGAGCAAGTAAGTAGGAGAGAGCTTGAGGGCTCCGAAACTGTTGCATGCATTTGGAATGATTTTGTTTTGATATTTTTGATACTGGATTTAAATGAAATCAGACTGTGTCTAGAAGTAAGAAATTTAACATAAATAACAGCATGCAAAGAAATGTTTATAGAAGGGGAGAGAGGACACAGAAGAAAAACGAGTGTTGTTACAAGTGTGACCTGTCTATATTGTCAGAGTCCATTGAAAGAGTGTGAGAAGTTGGATCAGAACCTTGCCTTGGCCCTGAAGCATCTCGCCCTGCCCCAGAGGACTG
>NW_023339762.1:98473-98703 GCF_004916995.1 Morone saxatilis | reverse complement strand
ACACATACAAACACACACAATGCAGAGACACACAAGGAAACAAGGAATGAGGTCCCCACACTGCTGGACAGCTGCAGTGGTGAGTTAGAATGTCCAACAGTCTTGACTGTGACCCCCGCTCTTTGTATGTTACTTTATAACTCTGAGTACTGAGGTTACAGGACTACCAGCTGTTGTGACCCTTCTGCCACCCCTTGTCCTATCCAGATAAATGTTTTTTTTTTTTTTTT
>NW_023339762.1:96746-98394 GCF_004916995.1 Morone saxatilis | reverse complement strand
TGCAGTCAGCATCCTGTTGCTTGTGTTGCACTCGAACATTCATCTTTAGAATAATGAAACTGAAATCTAATCATATAAAAGCTGATTTTAAAAAACAAATAATCAGCTTTAGCTTTCAATGCAAGGATTGATTACTGAAGATATTGCAGTAGCAAATAAAAACAGAAGAAAAATAATTTTATTTCAAGTTTAATTAATACCAGTTATAAAACAGTACCAGTAAACTGCAATATGGACATAATCGTACTCTTCTTGTAATTTTTTCACATTTCTGTCTCCACCAGCAGGTGTCTACCTCGCTCTGCTCTAGCAGATCAGTGTCCGCCATCTCACCTTTTCTTTTTCCTTCGTCAGCTGTGTCTCAAAGCCAGCAGCTCTCCAGCCTTCTGTACTTGGCAGCCACTCATGGTCTGAGGACAGTGGCATCGTTCCTCCTGCAGCAGCCAGGAGGCAGGGAAGTGCTAAGGAGGCCCAGTGCTCAGGGACTTACTCCAGCATGTCTGGCAGAGAGCAGAGGACATCAGCAACTGGTGGACCTCTTCACACAGTGAGTAGCTGATACCACGCTAGAATCAATATGAGCTGTTGAAGGATAGATAAATGGACAGATACATTTGTTGCCATTGTCTATACATAGCCACATAAATACATAGACAACTTAACTACTAGAATCCGAAACAACACATTTATACACACATTCCATTCACATAATATTTACACATGATGGCTACCGAAGTGTTTTGTTGAACATTGCTATGGCAGAAGGGACTAGCAGGTCTAGACCTTACTCCTTTTTGTTTTTGTTAAATGTTTGTAAGGAATTCAGTCAGAGTGAAGAAGCTCTTCTTCATACTGTGTGCCTGTGTGACATAAAGCACTCCAGGGGTCTCATTTATTAAAATTGTCCTAGATTTATACTTGAACTAAGATCATTTCTGGCAGTGTGCTTACATTCACTTGCCTTGCCTTAGCGAATTTGTGATCATACAAAACAATACAATAACATGTTGTGTATATACATTCACAATAATTTTTTGGGCTGTCCTGAACATTTTTAATTTAATTTATTTATTTATTCATACACAGTATAACATCGATACTAACGATTAGGGCTGCAGCTATCGAATATTTTGGTAATTGAGTATTCTATTGATTTGTTTCCTTTTTAAGAAAAAAGACATTTATTTATTACCCACATAATGCAAGAGTGTAAACCGTTTTCAGTTCAAAATTCAATTAAAACTATTAAAAATTACTGCAAAAACTATGGTATTGCAGCTCCATCTTGCAATGTACACACACCACGATGTTGTCCTTGAATTAATTATTTTTTTTAAAAAAAAAAAAAAAAAAAAAAAAAAAAAAAAAAAAAAAAAAAAAAAAACAAAAAAAAAAAAAAAGAAAAAAAAAAAAAAAAAAAAAAAAAAAAAAAAAAAAAAAAAAAAAAAAAAAAAAAAAAAAAAATGTTTATTTTTTTTGGCCTTTTCATGTGCGTTATTGGATAGACAGGCTGAAGATCGACAGGAAAGGTGGGTGGAGAGAGAGACGATGACACGCAGCAAAGGGCTGCAGGTCGGATTCGAACCCGAGCCACTGCAAAGGCCCAAGTATGCTTGCCGTTTGCGATTTTGGCCCGCTCGCGCGAGGT
>NW_023339762.1:94981-96646 GCF_004916995.1 Morone saxatilis | reverse complement strand
GGGCGACCACCGTGCAGGCCCCGATGTGGGTCAATGGTGAGGTCCCGCCCAACGCTTCTTGCAGCTTTAATTATTATTTTAGAGCACCAGAATCTCAGACCATAACAACGGAACAGAAATAAAACTCACCTTTGTTAGTGTTTCTACAGTCTTTCCACAAATCACTTTCTCTGGTTTGGTCGAAACAAACTCAAACCAAACCAAGTTTAGATGTGAAAATATTGGTGAAAAGGGTTGCAGTGGTTTCATAATTCTCCCAATTCAATACCATGGTAAAAAACAAACACAAAACAATAAATCCCATGTAATTCAACATACACTTCTTTATTAAAAACATTTGAACATTACAAAACACAACATTGGTATGTAGCCTACAAGTAATAAATAGAAAGAAACAGCTATTCAGTATACTCCTTTCTGGTGGCTGTTTGCTTTCCACTCTTAAAGCAAACACTTAGGTGATGGTTTGGTTTTCATATAAACAATCTGCCAATTAATATCAGCCTATAGGAGTCTAATTTTTTACCCTAACTTTTTAATTATTTTCTTTGTTGTCTTTGATGTGAAAATATCTGCTTATAGATCCAGTTAATTCATTTAGTTCACCCACGGCATTCGGCTGGTGTCATTATTCCTCCTCATTTCCAATTAGCACAATATATTATGGATTGCCTTTTCATATGAGTTGAGTATGATATAAGTATCTCACTGAGACAGAGTCACACTGCCTCCTGTTTCTATCACAGTGGTAGTTTTGAGGTCATTTTGAGACTTGGTTTGTATTAAGATCAAGACAAAAAACAGTCATCATTATATTCCTCCTCTGCAGGCATGACCCCTCGCCTAAACCAGAGTATTTATATATATATATATATATAAATATCATATGAGGACGGTTCTGACAAGTTGTTCGGAGTGATATGCGAAAACAGTTTCTTATTCAGTGTCTGAATCTTTTTTCTACATGATTGAAAGGATTAGAGAGTAAATTACATGGCCATGTTTGTTTGCGTAATAAAAAGGAGACAAAGCAAGAAAAAAATATTGTAAGTGCAATTTGTTTTGTACATGTGGTCAAAGGATTGTCAGATGTATTATTTTGTGTCATTGCAGATGTGACACATCTCCAAATCTCCAAGTGGAACCAAAGCAGCAGCTGCACTTTTACCCAGAAGGCCGAGTGTTTCAGCACCATGCAAGTCTTGGTACCTACACCCTAACTTTCCCTGGCCTCCATGAGAGGGAGGTGGGGGCGGAGACACAGAGCAGTGAAGGCTGCTGCTTACAGGAGGAGGTGACAGAGCTGAGGAGACTTATTCATCTACACAGAAACACAAAGGTGAGCTGACAGCATCTGAATATTTGTTTGTTTTTTTTACAGGTTTTTCTTTTCCCAATAGCAATAAACACTGTACATGAGAGACATTTATGTTTATGCAATCTTCTTCTCTTTTTTGCTGTTATGAACCCAAGTTGATCTAGGGCACTGATTGGGGGTCACTAAAACTTCATGGGGGGTTGCAAGGCCATCCTGATTTAATCAGGTGTAACTTTTAAACTTAAAACAACTTTTTATTAATATACAGTTCAACATGGCAGCGACCACAGACTGCGTCTGTAGATAAAAACACCTCATTTTAAGGTAACAAAAACACAACGATTCCT
>NW_023339762.1:87271-94949 GCF_004916995.1 Morone saxatilis | reverse complement strand
AACATACCTATTAATATTATATTTAATTTCTCTCGAAAGATCCTCCTAAATGTTACAAACTGGAGCTTAAAAAAATTCAGGTGTGTTCACACCTGAACACAAGCTATATTAACAGAGCCTTCGCTTTCTGCCAAACAGCCTCGTCCTCCGGCCAAGTGTCAGGGAGAAGAAAACTGAGAGCCTATTAAATGTGTTTGATTGTCAAAATCTAAGAAAAAACATAACCCATATAGAATTGTGTAAAAAATTGCTATGTTCTTGCATTCACTATTTGGGTTCATTGGACAGTTTATCAGTTGTTCTGTACTGTTACTGATATGTTATATATGCATTCAATATAATATGAAATATCCAAAAATATGTCACTGACAAAATATTTCAGTTTACTCAATGATAGAAAAGGGGTGCCTTATGGAAAAAGTTTGGGAACCACTGGCCTAGGGAGAGGGGAGTAACACAAAACTAGATAAGAATATAAGGAGTCAATTTGTTCAGTATTTCTTTAAATATTTACAATAATACTTTTGCAAGAAGTACTGCTGTTTGTTTTTTCCCCAGCTGATTTATTAGCTTAATAAACAGTTCCCTAATGAGTTTATGGTCTCAATCTCTAGTTTCAAGTATTCTTCCATACAGCATGATGTTCATTTAGTAACTTCTGATCCTATTTAGAGGAAAATAGACGATAAAGCAGTTTATGCTTTAGGACGGTCTACTTTGTGATTAATAAGTAATTCTCAGTGAGTCCGTCCAGCTCAACACACAAAACTCCTCTCAAACTGTCCAACTAGGCAGTGCTGATGAAATATGAATCAACTCAAGGAACTGAACTCAAGGCTTCAAAAAGGGTCCCCAGAAACAAATGTGTGACATCACGACTGGTTCACACTTGGCTAAAATATCCAACAGTCCTCTGTTTAAACCCAGCATTCACATGCTGATCCCATACTTGTCACCATAGTTATAAAATGATCTTGTGTAAATATAGGCCATACCTCTGATGCAGATGCTTTTTAACAATCCCCCTGGTTTCGCTTGTCAGTTTGTGCTGAAGTCGCGCATCGACTGTCTGTTATTGGTTTGTTTTACTTTTACACCAGAGTTTACTTGGACCACCTTTTTGGGCAATCTCAGTCCAGTTGTTTATAGCACACCAGCGTTTGATTGACAGCTTTCACACCAGCCAAAACTAATCAATATATGTTTGTTTAAACGCAAAAGACATTTTGTAAGTAATACGTTTGTATAATAACAGTTTTCTAATTAAAAAACAATTAATTGGATTTGATTTAATTCGGATTTGTCTTCCTTCTTGCAGGGAAACTCAGATTTACTTAGTACCATTGCACCGACACATGCCTCCACATCCCTGTTCATTGATCATGAACTGGCAAACCCTGCCTGTGGACTGCAGCCCTGCTCTAACAGCCAACCAGAGAGGAAGCATGATGCAGTCCTAGCTATGGTAACCACTGAGAACTCTAGCACAACAGCAAAGGAACAGGGAAGTCCTCCGTTATTGGAGGAGAGAACACAAGGGGAGGACTCTACTGTTGTCACTCATACATCTTGTAACAGTCTTTGTCAGAGGCAGGAAGCTGGGGCAAAAGAGAAGGGCAAACCAGAAGCTAACTCTCCTGCTGGCCGTAACAGGAAAAACAAAAAGAGAAATACAAAAACCACAAGACATGCACCAGAAGACAGAAGCACCCAAGAGGCCAGTAGAGGGACTGCACAGAGAGCCACAAAGACAACAGGAAGTAGAACAGAGACAGACGTAACAATTTCACACACAGAACCAGCAGTGGCGTCTGTGATTGGTGATGGAGGAGCTACAAAAACTCCCTGTTCTCCCGAGACGGAAAAGACCCCATCACCCATAAAGCCAGTGTTTGCACCAGCTCGTGATGGGAAGTGTGCTAGCAGGAAGGCAGTTGCCTTGCCTACCACCACCGTCGTAGAAAAACAGGAAGGAGAGAAGTGGGAAGTTGACCTGCTCATATGTGAGCGAGTTGTAGAGACAGAAACTGTGACAGAGACAGAGCAGGGAGACACTGAAAGTCTCCCTGCAAAAGAAGCTAACTTTAACTTAGCTTTGGAATCAGCTACAGAGAGGACAGGTAAGTTTATCACAGTACTCAAAGAGTTAGATTTACTCGATGAATAGGGGCAAATTATTAAAAAATTTTAACGTTTTGATCAAATGAAAAGTTGCTTATTTGAAATCGCAGAGCAGAGATTCTACCACACAAACCTACTGTTGAATGTAATTGGAGGCTCTTTTACCTAAATAAATCAACTTGTGATTTGAGAAACAGATTGGCTGGGCAGACAAAAGAGCAAGTACAGGAACACTCACGCACTCAGTCACACTGACATGTCGTTTTTTGGTTGTCACTGTTGGCCGTTCATTAACTATTATATCCAAGGGGAAAATTAGTTATTTAATGGACCACTGTGTAAGATTTTCTGACATTTAGTGGTGAGACTGCAAAACAACTTGCCCCACCCTCCCCTTCCAAGTCTGTAGGAGAAAAACGCAAAAAGCCCCATCTAGAGCCAGTGTTTGTTTCTTCTGCTAGAAACAAGGCCTATTGCCTATTTACATAACCAGCTGAGACAGAGCAACTTTATTATTTATGCTCTGTGGCATGTTTGTGCCAGTTTATTCTCTTTTAGCTCTGTTTTTGGTCACTAACCCCTGAGGGAAATATCTGACTCTTTAGCTGCTTAAAGCCCCACAATGTTCTAAGTCTCCAACTGTACCTGCTCAGCAGTAAACAGCAAACAGACAGTGTACAACGGGGGTATTGTGACTTTTGCACTGAGAACAGCTGCCTGTGAACCAAAACAGTAAAGATGTGGGCTGTAAAACTTCTTACTTCTAATCTTTCTTACTTACCGTAATTGTGTTTACACAGTTTTTCAGTGCAGTGATGGATTAATATGGAACTGTCGATTTATTGACAACCTCTATGATCATCTATAAACTACCACTGTGACACAAATATTAGTAATTAACTTAGAAATGATTACCAGAACTATAAATATCAGAGCCAAGCTGTTTTGACCAGAATTGTCACTTAAAGATCCCCTTCACTTCCATAAATGTCTTATGTTTATGTCCTCTAAAATGTCTGTCACTGAGAGGTGTTTTCACATTCCTCTACTGAAAGGGCAGATGTCTGTATGGTTCCCTAAAAACTGAGATTCAGATGTACCATGGGCAAGCTAGATTTGGTATGTAACTGGTATCTAACTATCTGAAAGCCAATTGCTGTCAAAGCAAATTCTACAGACAAAGAAACATGAAACCTCAAGCGCAGAGTGGACTGAATTTTTTGACAGCAAACATGGTAGAGAGAACATGGATGTAAACCGGACCCTGAAGCTTCCTTCCACTATCTACTACAATGTGAACACATTATAACACTGTAGCAGATAGTACATGTTTCACAACCACTACAAGTTGCAAGATAACAAGCAACATAAACAAATAAAAGATGCTAATTACACTTACAATTCTGATACGACAGCTATTTGCTGGGGCACAGCAGAGTCCTCATCTGAGTCTCAGTCTCTCTGACTGAGGTTCAAACATGTAGGCTTTGGCTGAATCTCTCAGGTTTCCTCTAAAACTAGCCATCTTGATGCACACTCCTTTTTCACCTCTCAACATAGCAAGCACTGGTGGTAGGCAGGGCATTCATAGATGCAGAATCTGTCAATGAGGGAGTAAGAGTAGATGTTCTTATAGACCCCTTTTTTATCGTTTGTTTGTTGGTTTGTTTTTTGTGGGAAAACCACAAAATATTAATAGTAGCATATATTTTTACATACTTTAAAATGTATTTGGAGTGGAACTTCAAAGAAAACAATTGTTTCTTTTGCAGCCCTTAATCTACTCCTCTCTTTTTTCAGTAACCATGGGTCAGGAACAATCACAGGATCCCCAGGAAAGCCAATCAGACCCAGAGGAGCCAAGCCAACCTGGCACCATGAGCAAAAGTCCTCACCCTGGAAGGAGGACTAGCCCACAGTCCCCAGACACAGAAAGAAAATCCAAGAAAGGGCTGTGGCGGGATGGTGGTCGCATTGGAAGCAGAATGGGATCACCCCCACGTGGACAAGAAACAGTAGCAAAAACAGTCTGGTATCAGGATAAAAATATGGACCAGAGTGTAAGTGAAGATTGGAACAGAAAGGAACTGAACTCTCAGTCAGTTTGGTATGACGGTGACACAATGGATCAGAGAAGACATCTGCAGCAGGGAATGAGAGAGCAGAAAGAATGTGATCTGAGCTCACCCCAAGCTTCTGGTCTTAGTTCTCCACAGCTGTTAGAACAGAGTCTTAGTTCTCATCAACTGTCTGTGGCTCTTAGTCAGCCACATGCTGCTGGAACACAGCCAGCACTGTCACATGGGCCTGGTGCACAAAGACGGGAAGTACAAGGATCACAGCGAGAAAAGGAAGTAGGGCCAGATTGGAAGGAGGGAGGGCTGGAGGGAGACAGAGAGGAGGTCAATAACAGAGAGACAACTTACAGCAAAAAGAGTTCAGAAACAGTGGGCATCGAAGAGGGAGGAAATGAGAAGCTAGGGAGTGAAGAGAAAGGAGCAAATGGCAGAAAAAAGAGGAGGAAGAAGAGGGGGAAGAGATGCGGGACAGAGGCCAAGCTTAACTCTGGCTCAAGTGTAGAGTCCCAGAGTCATACAGAGATACAGACACAAAGAGAAGAAGAAACAAACCTGAATGTTCTGTCAGAGACAGAATCAGAAGCCAAGGATAAAACAGGAAGGGCAGATGTCCAGTCTCCCGGTGCTTCTGAGCTAATCCAGAGAGAGGAAGCTGACAAGGACGCCATGAATTTACCCAGCCAGACGGAGAGTCAGAGCAGGGACACTCATGGATTTGACTGTGTCGTTACAAACTTGGATCCTAGTTATACTACTCCGGACTTCAGTCCAACAGACGATGAAAGAAAAGATCTGACTGAAGTTACAGCTTCACAGACATTAGAAATAGAGGAGGACGCAAGCATGAACTTTCATGGGCCTGATGACTTTAACCTACATTCTACTGTCATTGCTTCAGAACTTGGTGAAATTGACATCAGAAAGGCAGATACAGAGGGAATTACAACTGTGCAACTAATAATAAAGGAAGTACACCCTACAGAACTGGAATTAAAGAAGCTTACCCATCCAGTCCAACAAACAATGCATAATGTAGAGTCAAAGGCATTATCAGAAAATGAGGATTTGGCAGTTGCTGGTGAAGTTGTAGCTTCCGGTGACCGGACAGGTTTAGTTGAATTGAACTGTCCAAAAGAACTTCCTGTCAAACATTCAGGTTCTACAGAATTCACACAGGACTTGTTTCTCATTGAATTTCCTGAACAAAATATACAACATGTACAATATGTGGACTTGGACAAACCAGTACAGCCTGTGGATCCAAAGGGAAGACCTGAAGAACCTATGGAAACTGTGCATTCTACAGAAGCTGAGGGTCTTCCATTTGAAGGTACTGCAGATGTGTCACCACTTCAGAAAGGGGAAGGAAGGGCTGAGACAACTCAGAGGGAATATTTAGAGCATTGTTCGGCCTCTGAGATGCTGAGAGATCAGCAGCACAAGGAGGAAAAGAAAAATGAGTTGAGGGTGGGTGAAGAGGAAGTGGGTAAGGAAGGAAATTGGATGAGTGAAGAAAATGACAGTAGGGTGACACATGGCAAGACGTTATCTTCCATAGACAGTGAAAAAGAACAGAACTACAATGAAGACTTGGTTGCCACAGCAGTAGCAGTTGTAGCAGTAGCAATAGCTTCAGCAATAAGCATAGAATTGAGACATCAGTTAGCAGACAATCAGTCTGACAGTCAAGAGTCTGCTAGTAGAGAAACAGCATTTGATCAACCATTAGCACAGGATGGCAAAGTACCAACTGATACATTAAACCAGCTGGCAGACAATTTACTTAGCACTGTTCAATCCACACAACTGTCTGCACAGCTGATGGACGAGAATTGTCAACTGTTAGCTGAGACAGAAAATCAACATATAGGACATTCACACATTGGACCTACTGATCAGTTCTCCTCCAGAGAACAAGTTTATGTTGAAATACTATCAGAGGAGTGTAACACTGAGACAGAGAAGCTACCAGCAGCATGGCCAAGTAGCAACCAGCAGGCTAACCTTGACCTGTCAGTACTTGCAGATACGCGTAGTTTAACTCAACTCGACAAAGTCTTTACATTATGTTCACTACCTAAAAAAGACAGTCTACTGCAAGTTAATATGAAACCTTTGCCAGATACAAATGAAATGATTACAACCGTGGTAGGCAGCCAAGGTCATGGGCAGACAAAAATCCAGCTGCAAGAAGAAAGCCAACCCTCCTGTCCTGTTGTAGACACAGGACAGCAGCCAGAAGCTTCTGACACATACTGTCTTGATTCTGAGGAGAATCCCAGACCAGCAGTCTGTAGAGACCCCCAAAATCAGTCTTTTTGTCAGAAAGAGAGTGGGATACAAGAGCATGAGAATGATCCTCAGCTTGATGGCCAGGTTAAAACACCACACAAAGAGGAGAGTCCTACTGTTCCATTTTTTGGCGGGTCAACACTTCCTGTTACCCCCTGTGACTTGACTCCAATAGCTCATCCCAGGCCAAAAGAACCAACTGCCCCTGTGAATGTGGAAACAGGCGAATACCAGTTATGCCTAGCCGACATGAAACTTGTTCCTGCCATCCCTCTCGATGCTTGCACTGCCACATTACAGGACAAAGGTCAGGAGTCTGTTGCTATGGATAATGAGGAGGGTGTGTTTGAAGGGCTGGATGAAGACTCAGGCACTCTGGATACAGTGGATAGATGGAAGGAGATGCAAAAGAACAAGATAAAAAGTGAAGAGGAAGCAAGGAAAGAAAGAGACACAGTGGAGGACACATCCCAGACAGGTAACCAAGTGAAATCAATAACTGTCCTACCTTTTACAGAATGTTTTTTAACAAATCAACAGCAGTCCCAGTACAGAAATTCTGGTTCCTATTCTCCATCCATTTTTCTCTCTCGTATATTAACCCCTGTCTTTACTTAAACTGAATAATTTAGGGAAGATATCTAATTCAGATTTTTTGACAAATGTGATTATTTGCTTTTATTTAAACTCAAAGCCTATGTTGGTGGTCTACTTAAAAAGTCAGTTTGTACAAAGCAAATCACATTTGTGGTTCGACATGAAAAGATTCAGATAAAACAGATGCAGTTGCTTGTTATTAAGGTCCTGTCTAGTTGCGTTCAAGTTAAAGTAAACCTAGCTAACTTTTATAGAAAGAAGTGACCAATTTAAGTCACATGTTACATTAGTGGTGTATTAAACTTTTTTTTTTTTTTATTAAAAAGTGATGTTATTTATATAATCCAATATCAAAAATCACAAATTTTATCAATCAGTACAGTATACCCTCTAGCCTTAGACCCTCGATTCAGATAAGAAAACAACTTCCTTAAAAATGGAAGAAACCTCAGGAAGAGCTGCAGAGGAGGGATCTTTCTTCCAGGACAGACATGAAATAGATTTAATTTGTTCAGAATCAGAATCAGAATGAGATTTATTGCCAGGTAGGTTTTTACACATACAAGGAATTTATCTTGGTGCAATGGTGC
>NW_023339762.1:84709-87171 GCF_004916995.1 Morone saxatilis | reverse complement strand
TGCCACTAATCGGCAGGTGTGTTGGCTTCGATCCCCCGGCCCCTGAAAGTGAAGTTCCTTGAGCAAGATACTGACCCCAAAATGCTCCAGAATTTACCATTTACCATGACCTCTTTTCCCTCTGAGAATGTTGAGGAAAGCAAGTCCAGTGTTGACTTTTCACTTCGATGAAGTCAGTAATCATTTTTCACCCAGAGAAAGTCTAATGATTTATGTAATTGAGATGAAAAGATGAGCAATGAGGAAAATAAGTCACATCCTAAGGGCAGGTTTTTTTTTTTAGGCCTCCACGCTAGCAACAGCTAGTTTAAAAGAATGGGAAGGGATGGATAGACAACTCGAAAAGCATAATGTCCCCTATGCTTTTCGAGTTGTCTGTCCATTACTCCGTTTCTGCCAGTCCAAACTAAAATGCAACCAACTGTAACCAGGGCCAGTAGCATTTCCAAGCGTCTCCATTTTCGAGCCCTAAAACACTGGAGTAGTGTAGTGGTGCAAATATAGCAAAAGTGTAGTAGTGTGGATGTAGCCCTTAATTACTTGTCAGCAACGAGGTAACTACTGCCAGTACAGAGTGTTTTTTCCTTCACATGTGATGTGTGTGTTAGATTTCACGCTTATCAGGCTGACCGGGAGATCTACTACATGGATGCCACTAATCACAACCCTGTGGAATTTAGTGTGTGTGCATGTGTGCGTGTCTGTGTAATTATGTTTGCAACAGTAATTGCCTGGCAGGCATATCAATGTATCTACTGTAAACACTTTTTCTGTCAGAATAAAGGGGATTGTGATTGAGTGGCAGCTAAAGCCTGACTGTGGAGGTCACATGTGAGCATGACTTTGTCTGAAGCAGTGGCTCCCACGCTTTTATCACAGTAATCCCTGAAAATACACACCCTACTCCCTGGCAACTGAACATATCAAAAGCAAACACACAATGTGTACCACACCTCAGAGCTGAAAGAAACAGTAGACTCAAATAGGAAACAAATCTTGGGTGCAGTCTTAAATTGGTGAAAACTCTGGTTGTGCTTGTAAGTGATCACACAGAATTCATCATACATTGGAAACTGTTCCTACAGCAGCAAACCAAAACTGCCTACAAATATATATGCAAATTAGGGATGCAAGTAACTTATTTTATTGTCAATCCATTATTTTAACTTTTGTGTTTTTGTTAGTGTTTTGAATGTAAATGAAAAATTCACATCACATTTTTGCTGCTTTGTTGAACCAACAGTCCAAAAAAGCGATACAGATATTCCACTGACAATCATATAAAACAGGAAAACAGGAAATTCTGACATTTGAGAGGTTGGAAACAGCAAATGTTTGGCTTTAAAAATGATTAATTATCAAAATAATTAGTGGTTAATTATCTGTAGATCAACTGAATGAATGAATTTATCCAGCAATTGTTTTCTGCTATTATTTATATTGATCTCAATTACATACTTTACCTTTAACAAAGACTGGAAGTTGTAAGAATAGAAAATGGAGGCACACATGACAGATCAAAGAAGATCATTTCAAGCCATGTTGTGTTTGTACGCTAAATTCTACAAGAACCAAGTTAATAGACGGAACTCCCTACCAACCTGTGCCCTGAGTGCACTGAATAATACTCACAACAGGAGATCAGTTTATTTGTATGCATGTCATGTATAAAGACATACAGAATATGCTATTCATGTTTTCCTATCATTTGTATATTTGGTGTCACACCTATGTACATGGAAATTAATAGTCTGCTTTGTAAACCCCAATGGGCATCTATTAATGCAAAAGATGGGTAGTCTAACGTTAGTTGTAGACCACAGTTGGAGCCGTGCCAGGAGTACAAGGAGTAAAAATCTAAAGTGTATGCTGTTAGGCATGACGTCTCTTGTGGGTTTTATTTTGGGGTTAAGGCAAGGATTAGGTTAATGAAGAACTTTATTGGTTATGGTTTTGTTATCTTATCCAAAAAGTGAGGCAACGAGAAGGCACACCAGGCACACAACATGCTTTTTAGGGAGTCCCATTAGGAGACCTCATTCACAGCAGACATTTTGGTTTGTCATAGCAAGAATATCACAAGTGAAAGGAATTATATTCATAATGTCTGGGTATAATGCAGTCCAGCACTTAGCAATGTGATAAGTTACACCCCTGTGTCACCGGTCTGTCTTTAAAACTGATGTGTGGCTCCAGTGAGAAGGACAGAGAGAGAGAGAGAGATTATGTCTCCTTTGTCTGCCAACAAACCTATTCTGACAGTCCTGAAATAATAAAGGCTGCCAATGGCTGAGACGGTTACAGAAAGATATTCAGAGAGAAGCGTTTGGACTGATTTTCTGTATTACGTGTCCAATAGAAGGTTCATGTTTAGGGATGCTCGATATTGGCTTTTCTGCCGATATCCGATATTCCGATATTGTCCAACTCTCAATTTCCGATACCGATATATGCAGGCTTTT
>NW_023339762.1:84370-84609 GCF_004916995.1 Morone saxatilis | reverse complement strand
GAACATGAATAGGGATGTCCGATAATATCGGAGGGCCGATATTATCGGACATCCCTATTCATGTTCATTTATTATTCTACACCACAGCTGTGCGGCTGTGACGCAGAGGCAGAGCGGGTCGTCCCCTAATCGGAAGGTTGTTGGTTCGATCCCCGGCTCCTGGTGCCACATTCTTGAGCAAGATACTGAACTGAATTGCTCCCGATGCCGTGCATCGGTGTGTTAATGTGTATGAATGA
>NW_023339762.1:76333-84327 GCF_004916995.1 Morone saxatilis | reverse complement strand
TGTGAAAGGGTGAATGTGCCATGTGTAAAAGCGCTTTGAGTGGTCGGAAGACTAGAAAGGCGCTATAGTACAAGTCCATTTGCCATTTACCATTTATGCTACATACAAAACAAAGAGAACAATTATTTATGGTGGAGTGCGGAGGATGAATTGAGGAGTCTATACAACCTGAGGAAAGAAGCTCCTCTGTAGTCTGGTGATATGACAGCATATTCTTTATCGCTTGCCAGATGGCAGCAGGCTAAATTCTTGTTATTGATGAATAATTATTTAGTAATCAGGCTTGTTAGCATGCTACTTGAGTGTTAAATCACCATATTATAGTAAGATTTTAAAGACACTACCTGCATAAATGGTCCTGCTCACAATCAGTAAAGATCTATTGACGTATGTCTTGCATCACATGTTGCTGATAAACTGTGCTTTCCAGAATCTTTCCAGAAAACCACTTTTTGGGGCTTTCTGGTGTATGGCCTCACATAGACTCCTACAATCCTCCATTTATTACACCTCTACCTGAACTCCATCCATGGACTCAACACAAACGTTGTCTTATCCACATGCTCTCTCGCTGCTATGTTCTGCAGCCGTGTAAGAGAGATAAGTGTCTGCACAGAACAAAGGACCACGTTTTCTTGCCTTGCCACTGGCCACGATTTATGTGGCCACTGCTTTCCATTGTCTGCCTTTGCCTCTGATACAGACACATACACCAGACACACCCACATACATACGTATATCGTCTCACCACTAGTTAAGACTCATAATTAGGGCCTTAGCACCAAGGTTGCCAGGGCTTAATGGTCCCTGACTCCGACCTTGGTGTGAGGACCCTTTGTAATAACTATTTAGGACCCAAGCACCAAGCTGTGCTTTGTTCTTGCCAGAATATTGTCTGAAGTCATTCTCTGCCAACAAAATCCAAGTATTTACGGTCAAGATGGCTGCTGCTATGCACACATAGCCTTGCAGGTGCTGCATGTTTTTTTTTACTAAACTTTTATTACAAAGCTGGATCACAATACTGTATGTCACTGCTTTTTTTGCCACCAGTACAATGTTACTTTCTGTTGTCCAAGCTCCTAAACAATTATTATTTTATTCTTGCCTCTGGTCTTTTGAGGCTACTGTTAGTGAAGAACTGTATGTTGTATAACTGTATACTGTATAAGTAGCACTGTATAACTGTATACTGTATAACTGTATGAAGAACTTCCTCTTTTACAATGAATTTCTCCCTCTGATTATTGTTATGGGTGCAAAAACTTTCTCTGTAATTTCCAAACCTGATGTTTATCTCTGGTATTTAAAGCACCACAACTGACACTTTTTTCTTCTGATGAATTGTTTTGGCTGCACAGGAAATGTTTCTGTGTGATGCAACACTGTCTATTTTTAGGCACTCATCTACACTGATCTGCACAACTATAATGTGCTTTCTGGGTGGGGAAAGTGAAAAAAGCAGCGTTTGCCCCTCCCTTATTACCACCTCAAAGGCAGCAGATTGGACTGTGATTGTACCGTGCAGCTTCCAGGTGTGAATGTGATCAGGGCATGCTTGAGAGAGAAAAAAACAATAAAAACAACATGGATACAGAAAATGTATGTACTTTATTTTCTTTGACAGTGAATGATTTAGAAGTCACTACTATATGCAGTTTCAGTGCAGGCTAAAGTCCTTCCTGTAATCAGCCCTGTGACCATGCTGGTAGTGGCTTGTTGTGATAAGGTCCGAGCCTGCTGCCACTTCATGTGTGCAGCCAGTGGAAGTGAGTGACACTGCAGCTCTGTGTGCAGCAGAGTAGAACGGCTGCTGTGCACCACAGCTGAGAGCAGGAGGTTTGTTTGGACTAGCAGCTGCTGCGCCTTTCTGTCTCCCTGCTTCTCCCTCTGCTCTTTCCTTCCACGCTGTATCTCTTTCCCTTTCTCTGTCTGTCTCCTTCCCCTTCTCCATCTCATTCCTTCCATACCAGACATAACTTCTGGCCAGCTGAGTTAGTCTCCAGCCTCTCGCTGTACTCTCCTGTAAAAGAATAGCCAGAGTCAGCATTCAGTTGTATAACACATAATTACAACAAGTTGTGGAAACATAGCCCCCTCTCTGCTCCTCTCACCACAACCAAATTGTGTGTGTGTGTGTGTGTGTGCGTGCATTTTTTCATGCACAACTATGGCTTAGCAGCCTTTGTGTATTTTTTTGTGTATTGTGTGTATGTCTGACTCAGAGTCTCTGTTCTGTACGGTATCTTACAAACCATTACAAACAAAACTAGCTCTAAAAACTTGGTATTAAAAACTCCAAAGGCCAGATGATTTAATCTGTGTGGACACACAAATATGATGCAGTTGTCATTTTGTCAGTGTTACAAAGCCGTCGCTAGAATCACTTTCACCGGTGCAGAAGACAAATGTTGGCTGCAGCTCATTTTAGCTGTTGTTCATACCGTTGATTTCCTGTGTAAGTTGATGACAGTAGAAAGAGAAACGTGGCTGTGTTGGGTTTGTTTGCTCTCTGCCGCAGCATTCTGTACCCTACCAGCAATGGTTTATAATGTAGAAGAAGCATCACTCTGTAACACTGTTGTGCCGTTTTGTTGTAGTTCTGACAACACTCCAACAGAGTGAGACATCTTCTCTCTTCTCTTCTGAGGTTGCCCAAAAAAACTCTTCTTATAAAGCTTGATGTTTTTTTATTGAGCAGCTAGTCAGTGCTGTGGATATTGGTTGTTTGGGTCAATAATACCTACATTTGGCTCCTTATGCATACAGATGTTGCCATACTTTGGAATTTCCCCATTGTGGGACTATTAAAGAAATATCTTATCTTATACTTCAGTGAATGAGAATGCATATATAGAAGTGTAAGTGTAAAGTTGTAAAGCTGAGCTGCTGATGTCAGCAAGAACTCTTTTGTAAATGTAAATTAATTGTTATGTGTTGTCCTGTTCTTGTGTTTGCATTCAACTTTCTTAGGCAGAACTCCTGAGAATGAGTGAAAGGTTCATATCAGCTGATGGTAAATTCCAACTCTTGTGAACTGTAAGGCTCCTCCTCCTCAGGTCATGTCTCTTAAGGCTATCTCAAGCTCCTGTCTCTCAGCACAGGCAATGGACACTGCCTTCTGAAGTGGCCTGCCTGTTATCATGACACAATGACTGCCCTGGAGTCTGTTTAGCTTCAACATGCAGATAATAGGAGTTACACTGGCGCACACACACACACACACACACAGAGTTAAGGTGGTCTGGCCTGTAGTGTCTATGTGTGGTAATGATTCCAGCAGCATCCTGTAATGGGACAAAGTTTAGTTGGTTTAAGTTGGTTCTGGGGTCATGCCTTTTATGATGGAACAGTTGACACAGTGCTAATGACCTATTTATAACATTCAGCCCAGATTATATCCCTCTGTAGAAACATTTCTTCACATCAGCACTTGTAGATAGTTGGAGGGATGGAGGCTACAGAACGGTTACCTGGATGTCTTAATTCATAACCTTCATTTTCGCAGTGCATTTTGCTAGTCTCAGACATCACTATTACTCAGATGAGCTTTGGTGTGTTTAAATCTGTGTCGATGGAGATACTTGAGAATGAATGTCACTGAAGTTAGGTTAAAGGTGTGTAGGATTTGGTGACATCTAGCAGTGTAGTTACAGATTGCAGCCCAACTACGGGGGCCACAAAATGCACATAAAACGCATCTAGAGGCAGTTTTTGGTTTGTCCCTTCTGTGCTGCTGTAGAAACATGGTGGTTCAATATGGTGGCCTCCATGGAAGGTGACCCGTATCTATATCTTTTATAGATATGAAAGGCTCACTCTAAGGTAACAAAAACATAACGATTCCTATATTGAGGCGGTTATACACTAATGAACATTATTGCATTTGTTACATTAGATCCTCCTAAATGTTACACACTGGAACTTTAAATAAAAACTACTAATAATACATTTTCTATATTTTCCTAACCGTGCAGATCTGAACCAACAATATGTTAGTCTGTCTCTCAATACTTTCTTACTTCCCATCTATGTCTCTCAGCTCCAAGCTCATTGGTTCATACTAGGGGTGTATAAAAAATACAGTATAAACAATATAAAAAGTAGACAGGTATAGGTTGTGCTGTGGTAAACCTTTGACTATACTGTGCTATCCGGTAGAGCCCATCAGCACACAGTGAAGGGGAGAAGAAAAAGAAGTAGTACAAGTACACAAGAAGAAAATCACATTACACCATGATATAAATCTTAGCCAGCCTCGGTTAATAAGATATAAATCTTCACACCTCACAATATATAATTTAATTTACAAAAAAGGTTAAGTAATTTCCTTAAACAGCTGGGGCCTCATGTACTAAGACTTGCGTAGATTTCCTACTAGAATGTGGCGTACACTGAAAGTTCTGTACCACAATTCAAGATTGAATCACGTGCGTCGCGATCACCGCACAATATGTCTTTGTAACATCGCAAATCAACGTGAAATTGAGCGACACATCGCAAAGAAGCAACAACGCTCCACCCTGTCCCCTCCCCTCAAATAACACCCGAATTGCATATGCTAATTAGTATAAAAATAGGCCTGAATAAGTCTGTCTTTAGGAGGCAAGCCGGGATTTTACGGTGTGATTGGTAGGTTCTGCTGACGGAAGGTTGGAGCCATATTTATTTAGTGTGGCCAGGCAGCTACTCCGGTAAAGGGTCGGAAGACCGCAACGCAGCGGAAGTTGAAAAAAAGAAGAAAAGCCTTCAGGCCAGGTGGTGGAGAGTCTGTAATTACGGTACAGAATCTGATATAAACTGTACTGCTGTAAATTGGTGAAAAGGGTTACCGGTAACGTAAAGACCAGTGGCCGTCAACCACGCTCCCAGTGAGCCCGTAAGTGTTGGTTGTTTGTTGTGTGAAGCCTGCTGAGAAGAACGGCGGCAACATCGGTCCGCATTTAAATTGTTAACTGTTAAAATAAGATAATGCCAAGTAATAAGTAAATATCATATGTATATATAATAGTTAACTATACACTATATATATATATAATTCATCAGATCAATTATATATATATATATGACAGAAATTAAGTTAGAGAGGAGTTTCCACCTCCCCTCTTCTGGCTCAGCATCTGATTGTTCCTGTTTGAAACCCTCCTTCCTATATTTAGACCAGCTCGCCTGCTTTGACCAGCCTGATTTATAAAAAGACATGATGAAATGTTTTGCCTCTGTGACTTGAACACTAAGTTCAGAAGGATCTCTTTACTGCCAACTCTGGATATAAAGGCAGAGGTGATAAAACTTTTGTGCTGCAGTGTATGTCTGTAGCCTACAACATCATTCACATTATTTTCATCTTCATCAAACCATTAATTTTCTTTCTTCTGTATCTCCCTCTCAGCTTTTGGTGCTTTCAAGACTCATTATTGATCGATTTCACAACATTTGTTGAGACCTCTGTGAGCTGTGACTGCTCTGTATACTGAGTGTGCATTTGGTAGAAGCTGTCACTAGATGTGGGCTTTGGAAACAGATTGATCTGATGAATGAACCCCTGCTGTGGGATGAGAGGGTGGGTGGGCTAAGTAGCAGGCACATACACAGATGTACACACGCACACATACATGCATTCCACTGGGGGGTGTGGATTATCTCTATAGCCAGACAGACTGATGCTGTAACTTTAATTCATCTTAATGCCTCATGCTTAATGTCCTTTGATGACTGAACCTGCTGAAGCAAGGGCTGTATTCGAAACCGCCTACTAAACCGATGAATGCCATCAGTAGTATGTGGTAGGGAATCCTCACATTTAGAGCTCAATATATTCCACAATGTATAGTCTGGAAGTTTTTAAAAAAAAGGTCCATGAGTAATACTCATTAATTAAACAAAATTTGTATTGTACCTGTAATATTTGTTACTACCCAACTCTCGACGCACACAGTTAGTGTCAGTTACTACACATTGAATAAAGAAATTCACATCACAGATGATGAATATAGGCATTAAAACATGACCTGCAATAGCAACATAGGCAGAGAGTGTGTGACACCATGACTCCACTATATCTTTACATAGATAATAGTTATATGCTATATTAATGTTTCAAATCCCATAAAACCTTTAAGTAATAATAGTGTGTGCAGGTACGTGTGGGTTTTGTGCTTTACAGCCCACAGTACAGTTCATACACACTCACAGTAAACAGAAGTCTCAGTTTCTGAGAGAACATAATGGATGCAAAGGCATGTGTCTGAATGCCTGTATTTTAGAGTAAGTCTTTGTCTGCCTCTATCAGACACAATCAGACTCTGTCTGTCTGTCTGTCTGTGTTGTAAGGAAGGCTTGTTTTCTCCTGCGAGTGTGTGAGGAAGACTTCTAAGGCTCCTCTGTTGTCCTCTGACTTCCTGTTTCCTGCCCATGGGCCAACCACATCAGTGCATGTCGAAGAAGAGTGTGGTGACCCTCTGTCTTTCTGACCTGCCTGTAATTAGAATATGTTTTGAACAGTGAGACAGTTATACTCAATGCTGACTTCATGTACATGATAGTTGTGGCTGACTGCACCGTCCTGATTAGAATTGCTCCTCAGCAGCTTTGAACAGCAGATCTTTAAGATCGGCTGTGGCTCAGAGGCAGAGCAGGTCGTCCTCTATTCAGAAGGTTGTTGGATCGATCCCTTGCTCCTGACGCCACATTTCGAAGTATCCTTGAGCAAGATTACTGAACCCCAAATTGCTCATGATGCTGTTGCATCCCAGTGTGTTGAATGTGTATGAATGAGTTAGTTTCTGTTCAAATGGGCTTTGCCATCACTGAGTGAAGTGTGTGGTGAAAGGGTGAATGTGGCACGTAGTGTAAAAGTGCTTTCAGTGGTCGGAAGACTAGAAAGGCGCTAGACAAGTACAGGTCCATTTACCATTTAAGCTGTACTACAGAATGAATCAGATTATTTAGTTCTCACTTCTTACTTATTGACATGAACTGACTCCACATCACTTAAGGATCACTCCAGGACTACTGAACAATTTCTAAGTAAAGATCATGTTCTCGTTTGACTGAAACAGACATAGAGCTGACCACTGTCACCGCACAATTGTTGTTAAGTCATAATACTATTGTTACTGTTCCTGATCATAGTAGCTACAGCTAATAATACATTTAATGTAGGGCATAAAAAGAAAAAAACAGGTAAAGACAAAAAATAAAATTGGTGATGGTATTCTTTTCAGACATATTAACCCCCAAATTCTACTAGGCATAGCCACGATGCGTTTCAGCCAGAGGTCTAATCAGCCAGGATAAGTGAAACACCAGTGTGTGTGAGTGTGTAGGACCTTTTAAACGTTATACATATATGATTTAGAACATGAATATAGCAGCAAACAACTATTAGCTGATATATTAAACATATAGTGGAGTGAGTGTGTCCTAAGTTTTTATCTACAGATGCCATGTGTCTACGACACACTTTACAGCCCGATCTCATTTCCATGTTGTCAAATACAGTGAGCAGTTTAGTTAGTTGTAATCTGAAACTTAACCACTAGATGGCACTAAATCCTACACACTGCTTTAACGGGGTGATCCCGTTGGTTTGAATATGCTAATTTCAAGCTCTGAGACTACTAGAGTAGCTTTGCATTATTCACTCCTTATAAAAAAAACGTATTTCTTTTATACTGTCCCTCCATGCAACCCCTCTTTAAGCACACTTTCTTCTGATTACTTAACTTCACAGAAGCCTGTTTGCACTTGGGCTGATTTATAGTTGTTGTCTCTATGATGCTAAGTGAGCTTCTTCGCTGTGAGCATTTATACTTGTGTGTTGGTGTGTCGGCGTTGCTCTGCAAATAATGCTGCCAAAATGCTAATTGGCGATGGGGTTTCTATGCTACTGTGTTGAGTTTTTTTTCTGTGTACTGTCCACCCTCACCTAAAAACAGATGTTACCCAGAGCACTCACCATGGTGAATTCAGCTGCATGGAAACATATTGAG
>NW_023339762.1:72535-76308 GCF_004916995.1 Morone saxatilis | reverse complement strand
GAGACCTGATATACAGGATCAGTACTCAGCAGGGTAACCAGCTGGTCTGACCAGATGTTGGGTGTGATCAGCAAGATCAGTCCCTGCCTAACGGAAAAGAGGATGATGAAGAGTGATTGGACCATTTTCCTGTATGTTGTGATGAGTGGAGATTTTTGTGAAAGTGTTGAGGGAAATAGCGTTTTCACCAGTAAACAAGGTTATTGCAGGAGACTACTTACTGTAGGACGCACACCACCCGCCAAAAAAGGTTTGGCCTACACCCGACACAGTAAATAAAAAGAAGATATTGTTTGACAGTAAATATGCCTGCATCAGTAACATCTAGCCTGTATTACAGGGTCCCATGTGATGGTTTCTGAGAAAAGAGGAGTGTCAGTATGGGGGTTGGGAAAGCCTGTTTTGTCATGTCAAATGTTGTTGCTGCATGGAGCAAGAGTATGGTGTTTTTGTTTGTTTTTTTAGGTTTTTTTTTTTTTATGTGCAGAATGAATGGCTCAATCTCTGTAACAAAGGCCAGGAGATGTTACACTGGACCTGTCAGTAATACGAGTAATGCAGTATATATATGGATCAGAAAACTTTGATTCGTCGCAGTTTGACTCACACAGCAGGCTAGCGAGCAACCCCAGCTGCTCGGTGCTAATCAAAGTTACACAATATTACTAAACTAATTAATCCCTGCAGTTTGACTATTTCTCTCTCACAGCTCTGTCGTTACCTCTGGTGCACGTCCATCAGGTGAATTTACATACAGCAAAACACACACACCTGAACAGAGAAGAACGGCCTTCAGCTAGCTGGCTAAGCTAACGTTAACACATCAGTAAAGCATTACACAAAAAGCAACAAAAAAACAATCACCAGCCTCCAACCTACTACTGGTATTTTTAGCTTCTCACAAGGCTTAACAGCTTCTGACTGTCCCTCATATTACAACAGAAAGTCTGACATCGGCCTAGCCTGTGTGACTACAATGTTAGCCACATTAACTGCACAGCATGTTAATGCCAAGTCCAGCAGGCTAACCTACACAATAAACAGTAAAACCACATTAAATAGAGAAAAACTTACAGCTTCGAAGTGTTTATTTTTTTTCACAGTTTCTGGGTTGGTAGGCCACCTAAATACCTAAATATGTGTGTATGAACATTAGTAAAGTGCATTTTGCATAATATGTCACATAAAAGCATTATACACAATAACGTATAACAACAACAAACATTTGCTAACTTAAACTGATTGTCCAGTAAAAAAACAACTTTCCTCAAGATTACAATGACATTTATTCTTCCTCTCAACTTCCTTCTATTTAGAACAATGTATATTAGAGTTTCCACTTTACCTTAGGATGTCATTATACTTATTCAGTCTTTCCACAGGTTTACAAGCTCTACCAGACTGTCATTATCTGACTTTCTGGTGTGTTTCTATTAAGGTCATTACCTTCACTCCATACCAAGAGCCCTGTAGTTGTGTGCCTGTTCCTATTGGCTCTATTCATGGTCCCTGAGTTCACTGTTGCTTCTACTGAAGTTGTAGATGTTGCCTGTTCCTTCTCACCTCCCCTCCCATTGGTGAGTTCACCTGGTATGAGCACTGAATACTGTTCTCCTGGATTACACATGCTGGTCCTTTTCATGTCTTGTCCTCATCCAACTGTTTGTTGAAGTAGAATGCTTTTTGTTGCTTAGCCTTAGCATCCCTGATTAGGGCTTTTCCAGGCCACTTAGGGACAATGTTTCTTTTGAGAGAAGGGAGTGTGGTTCATGAGCAGTTCAGCTGGGCTTACACCAGTAGAGGTTGCTGGTGTTGCTCTGTGACAACATTGCTTTGTGTTTACTTGTTTTCCTGACAGAGGGCATGTTTCCACAGTGCATATCCAAAGTATCGTGTAAGTATAGTGTATCCGCTCCAGTATTCCCTGTCTCATTGACTGTGGAATTACAATGCAACAGTTTAGTGGATATGGCCCTCACATCTTGACAGTGAATCTTTCACTGTGTAATAATCTTTCACACTGTTAGTTATGCTCCTCACATGTTTAAGCCATCCATCCTTAATCATCTTCCGTACACTCTGCAGCTGCTTATCCCTCTGTGCAGCAGACCTTATCCTGTCAAGTATGTGCTGGGATATTGGCCAAATGTGAGTGACAGCCTTTACATGACAAGCTACATCTGTCTCTGTGGTATTGTCTTACAGGGCTGTGTGATAAAGGCATCTGCAATGACCAGTGTTTTCCCTGGTGCATATTTTGCCATGGCATTGAATCGCATAAGCGGCATCAGGAGTGTCTTACATTGGTAAATGGTAAATGGACCTGTACTTGTATAGCGCCTTTCTAGTCTTCCGACCACTCAAAGCACTTATAAACTACATTCGCCCTTTCACACACATTCACTCAGTGATGGTAAAGCAGAAAAGATGGTAGAACAGAAACTAACTCATTCATACACATTCACACACCAGTGCATGGCATCAGGAGCAATTCGGGGTTCAGTATCTTGCTCAAGGATACTTCGAACATGTGGCACCAGGAGCCGGGGATCGAACCAACAACCTTCCGATTAGGGGACGACCCACTCTGCCTCCGCACCACAGCTGTACCCACTGCAATGGTACCACATCCAAATCCTTACTTTTTTGTCAGTGGCACCAGAGGCAATCTGTGTTGGGTCTGAATTTGTCCATGACTTTTGGTACTATTGAAACCTCTTGCTGGCTCATACATCTGCTAAACATTCCTTCTCAATTTCCACAATCCTTGTTTCTGCATCTGACAGTCTCTATCTAGTATATATTTGCTCATGTAATTAATCATGCCCAGGGCTCGCTTCAGCTTGTGCACATTTGTGGGCTCCTGTAATTGGCTGATTGCATTGACTTTACCTGGGTCTGCTCTCACACCTTTGGCATCAACTATGTGGCCCAGGAACTTCAGCTCTGGCTGTCTAAACACACATTTTTCCTTGTTGAGTAGACAGACCAGCTCAATTTTCTCCAATTCTCTCCCATGTGCACTGCAGGTTTGCATCGTGAGCAGTCATTTCCTGATCATGGACAATGACTTCGTCCATATACACAGCTACTCCCTCCAGTCCTTCCAAAAATTCATTTATTTTGTGCTTGAAAATCTCTAGGGCAATATTTAGGCAAGGCAGGCAAGGCACGTGCTTAGAACAATACCTCCCAAAAGGTATGATGAAGGTGGTTAGGAGGCTCCTGTCTTCATACAATGGTATTTGCCAAAAGCCTGTATCTACATCCAGAGATGTGTCACCTCTGCCGTTGGCATTTGATTTCTCTCTCTTTTAAATGTTTTCATTTAGCTTTTGGAGTCCTATGCAGATTCTCACTGCGCCTGTTTGCTTCATGACTGGCACCATCAGTGCGCACCAGTCTGAAGGTTGCGTGACCTTCTCTATCACGCCCTGCTCCTCTATTTGCTACAACTCAGTTTGGACTGAGAACTCAGTTAGGGAGAAGTGGCAGTGGCTGTGTGTACTGCATATAGTACAGCTCCATTTCTTAAGTGGATCTTAACTGGGTCTGTTTTAAGTTTCCCCTGATGTTCTAGTGCTGCACTAACCTGCTCTACTCTTCTAACAGCCTAATTTCTACAGCTATCTCTTTTGGGTTGCTGACTGTTGGCCCTCTCGCTACATATACGATGAAGATGTACTTTTTAATGTACTGTTTATGAAGTTCAATTCAATTCAATTTTATTTGTATAGCGCCAATTCATAACAGAAGTTATCTCAGGACACTTT
>NW_023339762.1:68365-72435 GCF_004916995.1 Morone saxatilis | reverse complement strand
GCAGGACGATAAAGCACAAGAACGAGCAGTGAACTGTACCACAATATTAAGTGTCCCACCCGGCTGTCTAGGGGTTCGCTAGATGTAACTAGCTTTCTCTTTGGCCTAAGTGCTCTAAATGTCTTTAGGTTCATCACAGTAACATCAGTAAAATCAGGGCAGCCAGTTTCCCTGATTTACTTTACTTACTGCTCCAAGATAAAAGTTTCCCTCTGTGTCTTTATTATTATTTCTTTTGCTGACTTGGAGAAACATTTTCTCTCCCAGTGGCTGTGAGCAGACAGCTGTATGTACCTGTATTCTCCAACACCGACACTGGACCTTTGGGTCCAACAGGTTTTACTGGACTGATACAGGCTGAATCACCGCAGGTTGTTTGTGCTTAAAATAAGATTCTACAAGGAAATTAGTTGAATGCCACAAGTTCTCTTAAATCTCTTGTATGTGTTCCTATGAGTGGTACTTAAGTGACTCTTCTTTAAGATGTACTTTTTCTCTTGTACCATGAGAGGTCCTCCTTTAGTCATACAGGTACTGAACCAAAAGAACATCTTCTGTATACTTGACTCCTGTGTACCATATAGTTGTTTAACTGCTACTTAAAGCACGTCTTAATAACCTCACCATTAAAATGCACCATTTTGTTGAAGACTTTTTCCAAAACTACATTTATTGTACTGAACTGAAACTAAATTCAAATATTGTTAAAGTTTAAACTAACAAATGTTTTCCTTTAAAACACTTCATTTTCTCTCGTATTCAGTATTCAGACATCTCTCAACAGTCGTGACAAAAATAATAAAATAATAAAAAAAAGTTATACAGGACGTGAGGTTACTTTCCCTTCAAAATAAAGTAAACTTGTTTCTTACCATTTAAAGTATTGCATGTCCAAGATTTCGTTTAATGTTCCTTACTGGACGCGAATTCAACTTGTTTTTTATGCGCTTGTCTGTATGGGCAACAAGTTTGTCACTTAACAGGGACTACCAACTACCGTGCGCATGCGCCGATCGTGCAAGCAGCCTGTTACAGTTGTTTACACCTTTATTTTATATTCTCTTATATTCTATTTTCTATAAATATTGTCGTTATATATTGCAATATAATGCATTTAGTTTGAAGTCCTTTTTATTACTTCTAGTGTCTTGTTTAGCGACTTAAGCATCTGTAACGCAACCAATTTTCCCCAGGGATCAATGAAGTATTTCCGATTTTTCCGATTTATTTTGAAAATTATTACCGGAAATACAGTGTCCCATCAACTTGACATCGGATTGACTCCTAGCATGGACCCAGTATCTTCCCAACCAGCGCCCAACTTGAAAAAGGATTTGGGCGTGAAATAAAATGGTGTTTAACAGTTCCGTCTGCGGAACATACGCAGAGAGAGGATATATGCTTTAGAGAGATACAGGAAGACGTCGAAACGGAGGAGAGAGAAGGAGAGAAGGAGAGAGGGATTCTCTCTAAAGTCAACACAGCAACAAGGTAAGAGAAGAGCCGCCTGGCCAAAACTCTGACAACTGTGTTTTACTGTGTGATTTCAGTTTACAGAAGATAGAAGATATGTACAGAAGAACAGATACGCTGCTGTACTTGTTCTCCTTCTTGGCCTTTGTGCTTTATGTTTGCAACGCTGCAGCTTCAAACAACGAACTTTTTAGGTTGAGCAAGAAAAGCTCATTTTACTCTTGTGTTGGTGGAACTCAACGTCAGTTTGATACTGTCTACATGATGTACTCCTTCGGGAGGAATAACTTTATTGAAGGCTATTTTATTTCCCACAGGAAGTTGGTGTATATGTGCGGTTGCCTTATGCTGTGATTTGAGCGACATTAGCCAACATACAAGAGCAAGATACCCTCCTGTCACTAACAGGCAGTGGTGGAATGTAACTAAGTACTGTACTTAACTACAGATTGAAGGTACTTGTACTTGAGTGTTTCCATTTTATGCACCTTTCTACTTCTACTCCACTACTCCTCAGAGTCAAATATTCTACTTCCTATAAATGTAATGGAGCAATACATTTGTCTGACAGCCTAAGTTACTGATTACTTTTTAAGTTACAACTTTTCATACCCTATTTGTATTCAATCTGGTTTTGTTAAAAAAAATCACTTGTATCGTGAATTGTATCAAAACGGGAGTGTATCCTTTCATCCCTATCTTATATAATAAATATATTGACTACTTCAAGTTTACAGATACAAGATACACACTATTATCACAATAATCATGATATACATCATACTTTTAAAATAGCACTAAAGCATACTGGAATCACTTTACCATAGCTTTAAAAAAAAAAAATATATTTATTGCATCATAGATAGGAATCTCATCTCCCTTCTTTCTTTCGTTCTTTATTTTGGAATCTATACTATTTCCACACATCAAGTTTAACTTTATTTTGTGGGGGATACAACGAGCAAGCTGAGTCTTCAGCCATGGTCAAGTCAAGCCATGTGAAGATATTCATGATTATCACGATAATGAAAATTCACCACGATATATTTATGATATATATATATATATATATATATACAAGTGATAATGTTGTGTATAGTCCCATCCCTAGTAATGTCACCATCAATGATCCCTAAGTGGGTGTTTGTGTTCCTCTGTGTGACCGGCCATGCCCTACCTGTAGAACGAAGATGTGTGAGAGTAGTACCATGACAATGACACACAGCAAAGGGCCACAGTTTGGACTCAAACCCATAGCTGCTGCTAGACTTAGCCCTGATACAGATACAGATGATTGACATGATTCCAAATGAAGCATTTTTGTGAAGCAAAGTTAAGGCAACCTGCAAATTAAGTTTATTTTTAACTTGCACAACTTTTCTTGTGATATCAAGTCAATAAGTTATACGATTTTAATATGTGAATTTAAAAATGCATGACGGCGCAAAGAAAACAGATCAGAGCTATTTAACGTCCGTGTCATTTTCAAAGGTCGTCCTGTGAAGTACACATCTTCAAATACGATGATGGAAAGGTTTAGGGGAAAAAGTTACAGATTAACAACGGTTGAGCAGAAGGAGCAACACATATAGATGAGTATATGAGAATTACAAGTAATTATATGGGCTAAACAAGTGAATTTACAAGCCTACAAATATTTTATTTTGAAAATATGTTAGTGTGAGATGGAAATAAAGAAATATGTCCAGAAAAGTTAACAGAGATGCTCTTCTGAAGCAACATAAGCAGTGTGATATTTTAGGCCAATCACAGACTGTTCCACTGTGCTAGCTGTGTGAATCCTGATGAGAGAGAGGCTGCAAATCCAGCCGTTTCCTTTTCTGTCTCTCTGTACAGTTTAGTTGCTTGGTCAGCATGGCCACACTTCCATCAACTGTTCCAGCTCCAAAGGCTTGTTAAGATTTTTTTTTTCATCCAAACCAGTCAACTGACTGACAGGCAAACAGACAGACAGACGGACAGACAGACAAAAAGGCTAACTTACCTACCAAAATGTCTGTAGTGATCTGCACCACAAAATGGCATTGAATATCTGGTTCCTAGTCTTGTTTACTTACTTTCTGATCCAATAGTTCCCAATTTTTATCAAAATGTTACCAATTTTATTTAGATATAGTCCTTGTTTAGTTGTTTATGTTTAGACAACATTTAATTTTGAACAGCTTTGGTCCTGTTTCGTACATGGAAAAAAAGGTTTAGTAACATGTTAACATTTCTTAAAATATTGAAAAAAGTAGGGATACACTGATTCAATATCGTGGATCAAAATTGCCATTTTCCATGATCTTTTCCAAAACCTTACCAAATATAGGCCTGTAGCGACGCGTCGGCGTCAAAAATATGTCGACGTCAAATTTTTGCGTCGACACTTCGCCACAGCTCGACACACACACGTGGGAGACCAAAACATTGCAGAATGGAAGACGAAACAGCAACCTCCTCACAGAATTCCCAATAAAAGCCCCAATAAAAGAAAAAGTCCTAAAAAAACAGCTCGCCCTAAATCATCAAAGGTATGGGAATACTTCAAATTTAGTCCCGTCATTATTTGTGCTCTTTGCTGTTGTGCTGGTGTG
>NW_023339762.1:68089-68265 GCF_004916995.1 Morone saxatilis | reverse complement strand
TTCTCTCCACATTCTTTTCCAGAGAGTCGATTCTCGTGTTGAAGATGACTGAGATTTTCTGCACAATACCTTCACTGTCTAGATCCAGGGAGCGCTGCGACTTCATCTTCTTTGGTGCAGGAGGTTTGGAGGGAGTTGTGGAAGGAGTTATAGGGAGAGGGGGGAAATCTGGGTCC
>NW_023339762.1:67789-68028 GCF_004916995.1 Morone saxatilis | reverse complement strand
CATGCAGTAGTCGTGTAGGTTGTTCATAAGCGGGTTCTCCGTCGCTACCTGCATGCTGCCGTAGTTGTGGTATGCTAGCTGGCGATGCTGTTAGCGGAAGTTTCCCCCCACGTGTGTCGTAAAGAGGCGAGAATTCTGCACAATACGAGCTTAACAATAAGTTGACACGATGCACTCAACTCTGCCTTAAGATACCTCCAACAATATACTTTAAATAACTATGTTTCACTAATATGCAA
>NW_023339762.1:63698-67694 GCF_004916995.1 Morone saxatilis | reverse complement strand
TGTGGATCACTTCCGTTGTAGTTTGACTTCCGTTGTAGTTTCATTTCCGTTGTGGCTTTTGTATTCGTGTTGTGGCTTTTGTATTCGGCCTGACACCTCTGGGCCACCGTAATGAATGGAACTTTAACACTAGTTAATACGTGTTAAATCTATGTGGCACTTATTCCCTCAAAGTATTCAATAAGATGGCTGTTAGAGAATTTATTTTAAAATCTTATAATGTCCCCAAACTGTCTTCGAAGATTTCACCAACAGGTCTTACATTTTTGAAAACTATTTTACAATCACAACTCCCCACCTCATAATCAGTGTTGGGCTAATTACTTCCTTTAAGTTAGTTAATTTATTGTTCATTACTCATTCCTCTTCTCAAAAGTAAAAGTAACAGTAATTATTTACACTACTAGTTGTATTACTTTCTTTCTGCTACTCCCTACAACATTGGTAATTGTGACTTTTCTCCAGTTTGTTTTGTTAAAATCAGCTGCTGAATGTAAGTGTTTTCATCTTCCAAGCTAGTTTCCTCCAAAATTACAAAAATGAATTCAAGGATGTGATTGAATTGTTGTATTTCAAATCAGTAGGAGGTGACAACAAAAGTAAGGTTGTAACTCATTCTTTTTGGTGAGGGTAACTGTAATAATATTACTGAAATGTATTAGTAATTAGTTACACTAAATGTTACGTACTTATTACTACGTAGGCTAATAGTATTACTGTAGAATTATTATGCTATGTTATAACCAAAGCGAATATAATTAATATAAAGTAGATTACATACAAAGTCAATACAAAGACGCGAATAAGATACGAATTTGCGTCGGGTGACGTGAAATTCGCTTATTTCGTTTTTTCGGGAGGAATTCGCGCATATCACGGGTTGTTTGCAGTGTTGGATGTGAAGGATCGGAAAGACAGAGGTGCTGCTGACCCACATACCGCTGTATGTTTTAAGCCATTGCTTGAGCCCCGAGAGCTTACAGAAGAGAGGCGGGGGCAGAGTTTCTAAAGTTTGGGTTAAAAAAGTGGATTCGTTATTCACTCTCTTTTCAACGTGTCTGCTGTAAGCCACAGAGGTGCACACCCACTTCGCCATCTGTGGGAATAGCAACTTAACTAGTACCAACACGTTTTACTTCATAAAATAAAAAAAATGTTTTATAACAGCTGGATGGATAGGAATATTTGGTGTGTAATGGAGGTGTAATATTACCATACAATGTTTTTATTTTTTAAATATGACTTGCAACCGCAATACACATAAGGAATGTGTTGGATAATGCATTAATTCTAGCAACAACAACAACAACAACAAAAAACACATAGGCCTACATAGAAAAGATAATAAATTAAAAATTATTTTTTTTACTTATGGGAGTCATTAATCTTGTACCTCGTTTTGGTGTGATTTTATTTCTCTGACTATTTTACCTTATTGCCTCCTGGAATGTTGAAGATGATGAAGTTCATTATTATTTATTATACGACGTAACGTTAGATATGTTCTACATGCATCTCCCATAGACTAATAGAACAGGCACCAAACAGCATTAGAATGTTGGTGTTATGATGTAATGACCCTTTCTTCTTTTTTAGTTTGCTTAATTGTATAGCTACCACTTGAGGGCGGTAATGTAAACTTTTGTTGTGTGACAACTGCCATTTTTCCTGCAGTCTTTGAGGGAAGCAATGAAACAGCGCGTGCGCCGTTAGGTCTCGAGTCAAATTTGAAATTTAACCGGCAACACAGCATTGGGGAAGAGCAGCGGTGGTGAACGGAAAAGTAAACGTGTGTAAGTTATCCTAATGTATGTATTGACAAAAAATATGAAAAGCACCGTTTTAGGTTCACGACTAGAAAGATACATTATAGCGCGAGCCTCGTGGTGTCTAAGTCGGAAAAACTTCCCTGTTTTCTTCATACTTAATGATGTCTGCATTTGCGTTAACGTTAGTTCTTAACTTAGTATTTTGACCCGAGAGCGTTAAGTATCGTTAGCAACTAACGTTAAGTAGACCCAGACATAACTAACGTTACTTCTATTCAAGGTATTTATCGTATTTCTTCTTTCTTGTGTTTCCCAGCTTTTCGGCAGTTAAGGGGAAAGGTAAACAGTTGACAAAATTGAGCGACCAATTCACCCCTTTTGCAGTTACTGTTGTAAAAGGATATTAAACATCCTAGTCAAAGCCTTAACGCTTTTTAACGTATTTGCTGAAACTTGTAGTATATCTTAGCAGTAGTATATGAGGCAGAGAATATGTGAAAAAAATCTAGTTCTTCTGGCTCCTCCTAGTGCTCCTATGGCATTTGCAAGAATCCCCCCGGCCTGAACGACAACAACCAATCAGAGGTGAGAAATACAGATGCTTTGGGATCCTGGGAATGAGGCTCAAGAAACAGCTTCCAGCCCAGACCATCTTGTTATCTTTCTAGGCACTAAATGGTTGTTTTCATTTAGGCCTGGTGGATTCTTACAAATGCCATTAGGAGCACTAGAATGAAACAGAGGAACCTGATTTTTTTCACAGATTATCTGTCTTATTTCCTACTGTATAAACAGTGAAAATCTCAGCAAGGGGACATGACAAAACGTTTTTTTTATACATAAAAGTTACCTACTGCAGCTCCACTTTTACATTTGTAAAACTTTTTCACCAGGTTAGCAGGTAAAATAATGTGTTAATGTCTGTTTTTAGTAACTAAATTGAATGTGTCTCTCTTTCAGGAAAATGAGCGAGCTGGAGGATATTGGCCACCACTTCCATGACAGGATATCATCCTTACAGCGCCTGCTGGATCTGTCAGTTGTTGGTATGACAGTGATTTATTGGTAACATTTAACACTGTTTTATTAGGCAAAGCTAAAATTAGTGTGTCGTGTTTTTCTCTCTCTCTCTACATTTAGAAGTGCCTCAAAATAAGATTAAGAAACTTGGTCAAGAAGTCTTTGCACTTGAGAGACTTCTGGAGGAGTTTGAAAAATGTGTTGGCCAACAGAAAGAGCAACTAAAGCATCTGAAGGTAAACTATAAGCTTCAGTTTTTGTAGCCAGTGCATAATCAGCACTTCATGCAGCTGTTTTACAGTAAAATTCGTCCATTTGTGCACTAGGTAAATTCAGCCACAACCCAAAAAGTATAAACATGTAACGCATGCTTTTAAGATAAGTATGTAATAAATGTAGTTCTTAAAGGATCACTGTGTAGGATTTAGTGTCATGTAGCGGTAGAGTTTTAGATTACCCTCGTCTCACCCTACTGTTCCAAGCCTGTAGGAGAAACTACAAAGGCCCTAGCTACAATCGGTGTTTGGATTGTCCATTCTGGGATATGTAGAAACACTCTGTAGCAGAGGACGGCTCATTCTAAGGTGATCCTTATTTTCAGGAAATTATTTTGGCACCGATGTTAACGGGTTAAAGCAGCCACACTGCCTATGTGAGTCTCAGGCAGTGCTGCAACCGTGCTTCGCTAGAGAGTCAAGGTCTCGTCCATTTTTTCTGCAAGCTGTTCCAAGCAAAACTATGCAGTGAAAATAATCTGTTCGTAGTTATATCAATATTATACCAACAACATATACACCTTTCACTACAGTTTCAATGTCTTGTTGTTTTTATCAAAGGCAAATTTATTTTAGTTGCCTGCCAGAGTATCAACATTGACTGTCACATATTGGTTTTCTATTATGTTTACTATTTAAAATGGGTAAAATCCCATGCAACTGTAGAGCTGCATGCAAAGCATTGATTTGCTGAGCTCCCCATACCCTGCTCTTGCTCTCTCTCTCACGCAAACAGACGACAGGCTGTAAATAGATCATTCTGATCTTGTCGCATTTCAGTAGTTAAGGCTCACTCTGTTTTGGAATATTGTTTTATCTGCCATTACAGGTGCATCTCAATAAATTAGTGATCATGACAAAGTTAATTTATTACAGTAATTCAAAAAGTGAAACTCATATATTAGATTCATTACACACAGTGAAATATTTCA
>NW_023339762.1:63364-63598 GCF_004916995.1 Morone saxatilis | reverse complement strand
ACACCTCTGGGCCACCGTAGTTAAAGTTCCATTCATACATTCAAAGTCTATTACTTTTAGCACACCTTCAGATAGGTCTTATTTAATATAGTGAGTTTGATTTCTCAATATGAAATGAAAGTTGAGTTGAGTTTATAGACTTACCAAGGTCTAAAAAAGTGCTAATGAAGATGAGGTGAACACGTCTAGAGATGCTTTCCATTTTGGTGAGATATGTTCTACTGAAAATGGATA
>NW_023339762.1:59308-63269 GCF_004916995.1 Morone saxatilis | reverse complement strand
TATATTAAGAACATATATATAAAAGATAAAATGTACAGTTTAATAATGTGCAAAAAGTGTAAGGAATGATTTCCTTAAACTCTACAACGCCTCCCTCAGAGAGTAATATACCTATGACAAGTGTTGCCTTCATTGTTGAGCTCACAGTTTAACCTTGTCTTATAGATCTGTGGAAATGTCACTTAATATGTCTTTAAATGAGGAGGTGACAGAGGAATATGAATTTGATGACAGACAAAGTGTTATTGTCTATTCATAAACCTGGTGATGGATACTCTAAATATATCAGTACTTGATATAGGCACAGTGGATTATAAGAAAGGTTATGGGTTCCACATACACACACTGTCACTCACATACCCAGCAATACATGCCTAAAAAGAATACACACATCCATACACACACAAAATTGCTTGCACTCCAGTTACATGCCTATCTTAAACCTTAGAGAGACACAGTAGCCAGCAGCTCATTTCCATGAATCATCCTCTAAATACTGTGTCTGACACTGTATCAGCCCATCTGTTTAAGTCTGTGAATCTACTGGAGCCTGTGCCTTGCATCCAACAGAACTATGAAACATATGTTGTGGTGTCTTAGATTGTCTTTAAGACAGAAGTTGTGCACCATGCATGTCTTCCAACAGCAGATGTTGGTATGTATGTGTTAGGACAGGGGTTCCCAACCTTTTTCCTTAAGGGAACCCTATTTCATCACTGAGTAAACTAAAATAAATAAAAAAAATTTTTCAAAAGGCTTTTAAAGTATGACCTTTGATGACGAAATACCTCTACTAAATGACAGAACACAGAGAATACTGACTGATTTGTCAGTATTATTATTTGTGTGTGTGTGTTTAGGGTCATTTTAGGGGGACGCAGCAAAGGGCCATAGGCACATGGGATGCCAGCTTAAGCAGATGAGCTATCAGGACACCCAATTATGTGTAGAATTAGAATTATTAGTATAAAATATAATTTATAGTAATATATAACATAAAATTGTATTTGCCATACCAATCGTTGTTATTGCTTGTAAGTCAAAAGATCCATCATCACATAGATTGGCAGTGAGTGACTTGGTCTGAGTCTGCCATGAAGCTGGTCTGCTCATGAAATTAATACTAAATCACAAAAGTTTTTGAAAAAATAATCCAGGCAGGTTACGTTTAACAGGACATCAATTGAAAAACCATATAGTAATATATAAATATAATTTCTGGGAGACAGTGGTTGCACAGGATTTGCTCAGTCACCAGCTGCTTCTCCAACATTTAGTTGGCTCACATGTGAGGTTCATGCTACCTGCTGCAGCACAGATGTGGCACCTTTTCAAGCTGTTTGAAGCATTCACATGCAGGGCCATATGAGAACCCAGAAGGTGGAAGGAGGTCTGTATACCTGTTGTGTTCAAAAGCGGTGGTTAGCTTGCATTAAATCTTTCTATTCTCTTCCATTCAAACTAAAATGCGACACCCACGTCATGCAGTCACCAGAATGACCCCTCAAGTCTTGTGAGAAAGGTTAGATTGGAGGGTTAACATATGTAAAAACCCACCTGTCAAAATCTGGAATTAGTTTTATTCACTGGTGTTAGAAAGAATGCTTTTGCTTTAGATTTTATAAGTTTTAGAAATTTTAGAATTTATAAAGAAGTTTTATTTTAACTGAAGTTCAGGGCCATAGCCATACTTGAGTGTTTTCCTTTGTGTTTCCTTATGTTTTCACCTGTGTCTTCCAGTGCTCCTCTGTCTGTGTTCTCGGTCTCCTCCTCACTCTGGCTCTAGGCTCTGTTCTCACTGCATCTGTGGCTGTGGCTCAGAGGTATGAGTGGGTTGTCCACTAACTGGATGTAGAAGTGTCCTTGAGCAAGATACTGAACCCCAAATTGCTTCCGATGCTGCATCATTGTGTGAATGTGTATGAATGAGTTAGTATCTGTACGATGGACTTGCCATCACTGTGTGAATGGGTGTGAAAGGGTGAATGTGGCATGTAGTGTAAAACGATTTGAGTGGTCTGAAGACTAGATAGCACTATACAAGTACAGGTCCATTTACCATCTGTTCAGATTCACACTAAAGTCTATTGCATAAAAACGCTAATCCAGAGACAATAAATAAATGTATTTGAATGAACAGTATTAAAGGCTAGGGATGTGAGAATACACTATTTTGATACAATTCACGATACTGGGTTCAGGATACTAGTTTCTGTGATTTTTTTGTAACAAAATGATACTGAAGACAAATTATGAAAGAAAAAGATTTCAGACAAAAATCTACAAAATAGAGTTTCTCTTATATTTTCTTTATCAAATTATAGAATAGAATAGATTCTACAGACCTTTTTTATTTCTGAGGGGTATAAACTGCAAAACAATGCATATTTCCTTTTGTGAACAGGAACTCTTTGCGCCTTGATACCACAGATAATATATTGATTTCAAGTTTACCCTAGCAATAAAAAAGACATTCTTTAATCTTGTTAACCGTCATTTTGCCCATTTTAAGAAAAAGTATCAGTCCAGGCACTGTTTAGATACCAGTGCCGTTTTAGCACTGGTATCAGAAAAAAACAATACCCAACCTTAATTTAATAGCAGCTGATGTTACAAACTAAATCATTCAGATGGACTCATAATTCTTAAGTCAAGTGAGACTATCTTTGTGTAACTCATACAACAGGTCTGGTCAGAGAAAATTCTGAGTTCAAGAAAATTGGTGAATGTGACAGCTTCTCTTACTTGTCACTTAAAGGTCCAGTGTGTGGCATCTAGTGGTGTAGTTGCAGATTCCAACTCCCTTGCTTCACCCTCTCCTTCCAAGAAGAATGGCTTCATCTGGAGCCAATGTTTGATATGTTCTTTCTGGCCGACATGGTGGTTCAACAGGGTGGACCATGTAAGGCGTTCTGCAGCCTCATTGTAAGGTCACAAGATCATAACAATTACTATATGCAGGTGATTATACACTAATGAAAACAGAGTAATGCATATTATATTTCTGCCAGATGGTCCTCCTAAATGTTACACACTGGGCCTTTAAAACATCTGGTCCATTGTCTGCCCTTGCATGTGCTGGCACATATTGCCATGTTGTTTACCAGAGTATGGCTGATAGTTTGCTGGTGTGTGTGTTGGAGATGGGCAGTGTGCCTGGAGAGCAGTTTGGGTTTCAGGCCTTATGGAAAATGCTATTCCAGCCATGTACGGCATGACAAGTGGAGAGAATATCAACGCAAGCTCATGTTACACAGTCAGTTTTGATGGATAGTTGCACACGTCAGAAGAGCTGCTCTCAAGCCTGCGTGCAAGCAAAAAACATTTTAACAGGGAAAAATTGAAGAAAAACCCACAATGGAGGGATTACCATATACATACAGATAGATGTCACAGAACAGACCACCAAAATCACATTGAATACAAATTTTGATGACAAAGTTTATGATACAAACATGATAAAACAAAAAAACATAAAATGTATTTGAAGAAAGTGGATCTATGAACAACTTCAGGTGTTGAGTTGCTAAGTGGGACCTGAGCCATATGACCTTTCTCCACCAGAGGCCCGGAAGGTGACAGGCCACAAAGAGAAAGAACACAGATTTGAGTATGTGGGACAAAAACAGAAGGTTAATGGATGTCATATGTAGAAAATAGATGAGCAAAAACACAGCTGTCTTAAAGCTAGTGAGGACAGTTCCAGTTGTAAGTGATACATTTACAGCATTAAGCTTTGTAGGTCCCAGAGATTGCCAGAGATCTTTAAAAGCTGGCAGGGGGTCCAGAAGGCAGGCTGGTCCAGGAGGTTGGCTGGGGGTCCAGGAGGCAGACTGTTGAAACCAGATTAGACAATGTCTCAAGACTGCTCATTGTCCCCAATCGTTGTTGTCGTCGTCTTCATCTTCTTCATGTTTGTTCAAGTTTCATGAGTTTTCAGGCATGTTTAGCCCCCCAAAAA
>NW_023339762.1:55375-59208 GCF_004916995.1 Morone saxatilis | reverse complement strand
TCCATTTACCATTTACCATCAAGACCGTACTCCTTATAAAATTATTTACAGAGACCCAACAGTTCCCATCATAAGCAAGCAAGGCGACAGTGGCAAGGAAAAATTTCCTTTTAACAGTTCGAACAGACCTCGGCTCTAAAAGTCTTAGACCGTCTGCCTTGACTGGTTAATATCAATTACAAGCCCATAAATTGTGCCAGACACCTGTCCATACTTGATAGATATCTATAAAATATAAGAGCAATTTAAAATATGAACTGTGCTGTACATCTGAATCCTCTTTAAATATCCACCAACAGTTATGTTCTTACTGCTGCTTGCACTCCACCATGCATGTTCTGGCTACAGACACACCCTTGGTTCACCCTGGGTTGTGGTTCCAGACTGTCTTCCTGGCTTTCTTCAAAGTTGGCGCATATACCATTTTATCTGATCCACTTAAGAAGAATCCAATATAGGTGATGAATCAGGGGTATTTTCACTCAGGACTAAGTTACACCAAAGGCTATTTCAAGCAGTATCAGCCATGTCTTCCTGGCAATGGACTGTGCAAATGAAAGAGGGCAAGGAGAACACTGAGGATTAATGAGTAAAAGGGAATTCTAAATTATTTTTGCTTATCCAATCCTATGCTTTATCAGCCTTTCTAATGGATAACTAAACATGTTTGTTAGTATGTGATGATCAAGAATGCTTTGAACAGAAATAATATAGAAGCTTACCTGACATAAATTAATATCTTTATTTGCACATCTTATATTCTTATTGTTCATTGACACGTCTTACTCTCACACTCACAAGCATCCTATATATTAAAAGTAAATGGTAGTACTAAATGAAGAGCTCTCAACTTTAACTCAACTTTATTAAAGCCTTGAGTGACACATGTGACCAATTTAGTGAGAGATATTGTTGCTTGGCAACCATGTTAACCTTAACTGGCTTCACTGGGGGGAATTATTTTTACTGCTGGGTAACTTTAGCCTACTGAGAAGTACTAAGAAGTATTTTAAACCAACATGACGTTACAAATGTTTTATTTTGGAGTTAATCTAAACACATGGCTCTAGTTTGTGGTATTACAGAGTCCTACTGTAAACTGAAACTTTAAAAGAGAGCAGTAAGATATTTTGTTGTTAATATTAATTTAATTTCCTGTGTACTCTTAGTGCTACCTGGAATGATACTAACCCTGCATAAATGACCTCTGGATTTGTCTCCAGACTTAACCACCATTAATCTTAATTTCAGTCTGAAATTTTATCCCCAGACCTGTACCTGTTGAGTCAAACTGTGTGCTGCTGGCAATATGAGACAGGGACAGAGCATGGTTCAGATACCAAGATGATGTTCTGTTAAGCCTCAGAGATGATGAGTATGTCTCAGTATGACTCTCTCTACCACTTGCTAGGACAACTGAAAATTTTGTTTCATGTATGTAAACGCTGTATATACTGTGAAATGACAATTAAGTGATTTACATTAACATTTGCTCTCTTTTTCTGAATTTAATTGTCATGCTGCAGCATTCTGCACCAGTTGAAAATGAGGTCAAGATGCCCGAGGAGGAGTGGCATCAGGATTGCATTCCATATTTGAGTAATATGGTGTGTAGGGAGAATTTCTCGTTCATACTTGGAAATGGTGGGTGAGGCAAGTGGGTTGTTATCTGCAACTACACCGCTAGATGCCACTAAATCCTACAAACTGGCCCTTTAAAATTAACCTTGGAGGACCCCAACCCTGCATGACAGGGGGGCAAAAGATAAGATCAAACAGGACAGATTTAGGATAAAGCAAAGCTAAAGCAGACTATACAGTGAAGTTGAACCAGACATTTATCCTCTAGATGACAATGCACCAGATGCTGTACTTAAGTCTAAAAGGAGGAGGACCACCCTCCCAAAAAACAAACAAACAAACAAAAAAGTAGACACAATTATTATTTGACTCTAAACATAGAGTCTAAATTGGCTGACTATCTCCACAAGAACAGTCAACACTAACGGACAGTAAAAATAGAAAGATATAGACAGACATGACTACTCAGAGAGTAGTGTGTGTATGGTAACTGCTGTCTGCAGCAAATAGGAGCTTTTCTGACAGATGGGCACTACGGGAAAATAGCCAAAATAATAAAGTTCTTAATATTAACCCCAGAAGAGAAACTGGCAGTTCTTCTGACAAGATGAAGGGACAGCAGCTCCTCTGGCAGCTAAATATGTATTTGCTTGCCACAGCCTGAGTGACTCACAATCATTATCGTATTGTATAGCAACCAAAGAATGGACTGCATCTGTGACACATGTACATTTAATATGTATATGTAATATATGTAAATCTATTGTAAACTGCTTTGGCAACAGTATGTTTTGGTACATGCCAATAAAGCTATTTGAATTGAAATGGATTGCTCAGTGCCCTGCTTCAGCTGTCAGTGGGCCACTAGCTATATTTCTGATAGTGATAGCTGCTTGAGCTGCTTCCTAGACTCCCTGGTGTCAAGGAGGAGAAAACATATCTCAGGGAAATTCTTCCTGCAGTCAGTGAAGGGCAGGAAATAACTGATCTGGTGCGGCTCTCTACACTGACACAGAGAACTCTGGCATATCGTCTGTTCCTTTTATATATATAGTATGTAAGCAAGCAGAGGTGAAAGAAATATTCTGATTGTTTACTTTAGCTGAAGCAGCAGTATCACAGTCTAAAAAGGCACCACACAGTTTAATGTCTAGATGTGCAATATCAGTACAAACTTTTGTAAACAAGAATAAAAATGAATTCAAGACACTATGTCCTGAGTTAAATACATTTTAAACACATTGATACAGTTTTGGATTTAGGCTCTGTTTTTTAATTTATTGGATGATTAGAAGAGATGGTTATTCTTGTACAGTAGCTCAAACTGGTCTCATAAAACAGTCTATAGTATGTGAATGTGGGCAATATGTCACAAAACACTGACAGTGACTGTTATATGAGGCACTGACATGCTTAGCCCATAGGGAAAAGAATTATAAAAATTTCAGCAACAAAGAGAGAGTATACTTTTATTTATTATTATTATTTTAGACCAAAGTCATATGACACAAACACGATTAAACATTTATGACAATCTACTGGCAGAAATTGAATATAACATTAATAGATATGTTTTCCTTAATGTATATTCACCTGATAATAAGAATAAGAATTTTTGTTACCTTAGAATGAGCCATTTTGTATCTATAGATGCTGTGGGTTGCCTTCCACGGAAGCCACACACACACACACACACACACACACAGATATATACGATACATTGATATCTCTTTTCAAAATGAAAGAGGGGACGAGGTAAACAATAGTGTGGCTTGTATGTGATCCTTATTTTTAAAACTGGAATATTTGGTATTGTTATGAATTATGTTAATTACTAAGGCTATTTGCTTATTTATTTAGTGTAGCACTCCTTAAATTGATCACTACAGCAAACAAAAATGTAACAAGAGGACACTTTGCTGGCTCTCTAGCTATGCATTTGTTATTTTGTTTCAAATGAACTATTTTATGAGTAAACGATAACACTTTATTTGAAGCATGCAAGAGACTGACATGACACCATTATGACAACAAGCCAGTCTGACAGTGTTTACAGTATGATGTTTTTCCTGCCGGGTTTTGCTCCTGGCATCCCGGGCCTGAGTCAGCTCAGTGTCACAACATTGTCTGGATGTATCTTCTAACAATGACATAAGTTCTCCACATTGTTACTGTGATAATACTGTGTGGTAGCCCAGGCCTGTGTCTGTAAGAGAGAGGTGGTGAGAAGGTCCATGAGAACCTGCGAGACG
>NW_023339762.1:48559-55275 GCF_004916995.1 Morone saxatilis | reverse complement strand
AGGATTTTAAATTCTATTCTAAATTCTATTCTAACATTGCAGTGTGAAATGTTTGTAATTTAGATAATTGATTAATTTCATCGGGCTTGATCGATATATATAAGTGCGTATCATCTGCATAACAATGAAAGTTGTCTGTCTGTCTGTCTGTCTGTCTGTCTGTCTGTTCCCAAAATCTTGACTTGTCACTATAGCTAGAACTCCTAAAGATCTCAGGAAAGGAAACTATCTTCTTCCATTTTTTTTTAATTAAAATGTATTTTTATCTTGTGGCTCTTGCTTAACTGCTCTTATTTGTTGTAATTGTTTAAAGTTGTATTTATTAATTATCTTTACATTTTTTTTATTTCTTTTTTCTTCTTTGCTACATTTTCAATAGTGTATAAATACATTCTCTCTGTGACCCTCTGTGAAGTTCAGTGGTGTAGCAGTGCATATGGACAGGTATACAGGGGATTTACACTTACCTAAATAGATGAAGCCTGATATGACATTGTCAGTGTAAAGAACAGGTGTACTGTGGTCCTGCTAGCAGTGGGACTTAGTGGGAATGCCAGTCAACTGCTCAGTAAGTTGTTTTTTCAACATGTGTTTCAAACTGTAACATCCTTGTTTGATGGTTTTACATGAAATGTGGTTCACTGTTATAGCTTTGGATATATTGTTTGACTTTTTGAAACTTGCTTTCATCATACTTACTTTGATTTATGAACAAATTGTTGCAAAAATAAAGACATTCCCATCAGCCTCAGCTGTACTTTGTGTTCACTGCTAAATATCAGTTTGTCATTGTAAGCATGTTGCCATGCTGATGGAAGCATTTTGATTTAGCATTTGGCTCAAAGCAGTTCTGTTCCTAAGTACGGCTTCAACAAGCTGCTAGCATGGAGGCTGTTGCAATAATAAAGGGGTGATGAAATAAAAGTTTGTGAGGATGTTTATATTACTCAGCATCCTATAATAATAATGAAGCTAAATATTGTAAGCCCTCAAAGTAGCCAACTTAACATTAATGGAAATACCCTACTTGTGGGATCTATTTCGCATAATTTACACTTATTCTGACTATTTATGTAGCACTGCAGAGCAGCAAGTGAGGTGGGGGCTGCAACATTAGACCCTTGGACTCCATTCAAAGACAAATGACCACCACAAATGCATTCCCTTCACTCGCTCCTGTGACCTCTCTCTACCAACCCTCTCTCTCTGTCACACGCACACACACACACACCGACTTCAGCTTGATGTATTTCACAGCAGGTTGTCAGTAGGAAACAGTGGAGCCATTGAGTCACCGTATACCACCCTCCCCCTACACGCACACACAGAGGGCCTATACGTTCACACCACCTACCACCCTGCACACCCACAAACACACTGTAGAGCTGTTTGACATTTGGGCTTCTAACCAATGGGCAGGCAACAGGCACAAGGGCATTTTTACAGCTATGCCAGGTGCTTATAAGTGCTGCTGGCAGACTTACTCTCCCTCCAGTTATACACACCAGCCTGGGGTTCCCTCACACTTGCTCCCAGTGACAAGAGAAGACAAGGGACACAGGGAGGAGATCACTTTTTTTATTACCTGTCTATTTATTTAATCCTAAACCAGCTGGATCAAATACACGCAGAGATAACCAGACAGACAGACAGACAAGACAGACAGACAGGGTATACACATACCTGCAAAGAAAAACAGTAAACAGTCATAATGTTTGGTTATGGCCGTAATAATTTTACCTGGAATGGAACTCTGAAAGAGCTTGAGAGCAGCTACCCAGCCATCTGCAAAGGTAGGAACAGTCTGAGAGTGTGTTTTTGTCTAGTGAGACAATCATCTTCTTAACCGAAATAAGTAGCCAAACTGAAAAACAGTTATGCAAAACGACTTTTGCATGAGAGGCTGCGTGCACACAACAGCTAATGTGTCCAGGGCAGTCAAACTGCACTGCTATCTCTGCTATGTGACCCTGCTATGTCCTGAATGTGAGTGTGCATTCTGTGTCTTGACTCTCCAGAGTAATGGGATGTCAGATCAGAGGCATAGCAGAGAGGAGCAAAGTACATCCAATAGTCCAGTGGAACATAAGTGATTTGATCATGCTAAAGGAAAATCAGGGGAACTGTAAATCAAATTCAACAAAGCAAAAGACTGATCTACTACTAGGGCTGCCCAGCTGCCCCCAATGGTTGTTCTGACACAAAGAACTGCTTCTTTCGAACAGACGGCTGTTCAAATCTATATATTAAAACAAATTAATAAATATCATAACCATGCTTCAACTAGTCGACTATTGTCTTTTTTAATGACTGCTAGTTGACATTAGTTTGGGGTTGCCCTACTCTGTACATTAAACTGATGGTGCAGAAGTTAAAGTTTCAGTTTAAAGTTTGGGCTGTCAATAAGTCTTAACCTGTGTCAAAATTTTAGCCCTTATATAGTGCTAGAAAAAAATTACATCCATGGCATATAGTACACTACTTTCTGCTTACAATCGCACAATGCAATATGTTGCATTTAATAGAGGTGATAATTACAGTTGTGCAAGTCTCGACTGTCAGTGATGACCAAAAAGATGTTGATTAGTAAATTAAATCAATCTATTACTCACTTTAGAATAATAATTGTGTCAGTTATATATGGAGCAGTACATTAGTAAACAAGGATGTGATTATAGCCACAGCCTTGCAAACACCAACCAGCCCGATCTTGAAGAAGTTGCACCAAACATTTGAAAGGAAATATTCCAGCATTACTTCAAATCACTGTGTATTGGCTGAACATTGCTGATTTTGAGAAGGGTGCCAATTCATTAATACTGTTGCTACACCTGTCAAGTTTCATATTCTCACATGGCATATGTAGCCTAAAGCGATAACAGTATACTTAACAATTTGTCAGAAACTGACCCTTCCTAAGTCCTTCTTTTTATCTGTGCTCCATTAAAAGTTGAGCAAGCCTCGGTCAGAACCTTTCCTGCACTTATGCTATGCGCTAGACTGCAAAAAAGCTTACCTAAAATACAAGAAATAAACACTGAATTTGAGATAGTAACATGGCTTAGTATGCACTGGGGTTATAACAAATTTTGATGAAAGGAAAAGGCTGGGATACTATGTCTATGACACCCTCCCTCCACTGGGGGAGTCAGAAATAGTACAGCTAGTTGGACTGATGGATGAATTAATGGTAGGTGTACCTGACCAGTCAGAGAGAAGGGCGGTACCTGGAACCGGGCACATGAATTTTCATCCCCTGAATTATCATCAGACCAGAAAGAGGATCCATAATGAAACAGGAAGTAAGGGCAGCTATCTAATCAATAAAATCAGGAAAGTCACCTGGGTTAGATAGCTTTCCAGCAGACTATTACAAGCCAGATCCTGAGATACTGGCTCCATCACTAACAAAATGATCAAATAGCACTATTATTAGGGCAGCTAACAGCAACATTTAAGAATGCACTGATTTAATTAATTCTTAAGAAAGACAAGGACCTGACTGACCCAGGACGTTTTAGACCTGTTAGCCTGAATAATATTAACTGTAAAATACTGACCAAGCTCCTTGCTCTGAGTCTGGAGAGGGTATTACCACATGTAATTTATACAAATTAGGTCGACTTTGTCAGAGAGAGCCAGAGATACTTTTCACAACCAGACACATACTGCACACCTTTGAGTTGTTTTCTGATGTTACTTTCCTATTTTAATGGACAAAGTCTGTCTCCATAAAAGAAAACATCTGTATAGGTAGTTCTGTACGGATTAAGTTTTAGTTACTTTTTATGCCACAAACAATACATGATATACAAAAGTATATACAGTAGATGGGTGAATATATAATAGGTCATAGAAATGACTAATGACTATTTTAAATGGTGGAGTGCTGAGGATGGCAGTGGATACTTCTGTACCTCTTTGCATATGGCAGCAGGGTGAACAGGCTGTAGCCGGGGTGGGTACAGTCTTCTAGTAACCTTTGGGCTCTGCGCAGGCACCTCACCTCACCAATATCACTGATGCTATGTAGCTGAGTACCAATGTTTAATGATCTGGGTGGTTTTTATCACCCGCTGCAGAGTCCTCCTTTTATGCACATCTCATACCAGTTTGTTTGGTGTTACCAGTCAGGTTACCTTTTATTGCTCTTTTGTAAAAGCTAACAAGACCGTGGCACATCAGTGGAGCCAGGCTGAGATCTCATCAATTATTGAAGGGATTGCCATGAAATGTGGTACATTTGGTATGTTTTCAATTATCTTCTAACATAACTCAACATACACTCCTGAACAAAATCTTAAGACCGGGTGAAAAATTACAAGTATTCGCATTTCGTGTTGGTGGAACTTAAACTTTTGATCAGCTGATAAACAGCCTATTTGAGTTTAAATTCAATTTTCAATAAATTGCCTACTCTATTTTTTTGTCTCTTGCTCCTGTTTCTTCTTTTGGCATTTTNNTACAACCTGGTTATGTTCCACCAATGTGAAATGCGAATACTTGTAATTTTTCTGCCGGTCTTAAGATTTTGTTCAGGAGTGTATACTAGATGGATTGGGACAAAATTCTGACAATTTCTTTTACAAATTATGCAACTTCAAGTTAGAAACAAGATGAGACATGCCAGTCTTAATACAAACATGCATGACACATTTAGTTATATACTCTCACAATTAATATTCAGTACTTTTGTGATAAAACAGTCCTGAATGTCGCTGTGTTAGTTTATTGGACCAGTGCTGCACAGTATTAAGTGTTAAGGAGTTATTAAAGTAATACTCTTACACATGCACAGAACAACTGTCCCTGTTGCAACCAGTTCATGTTTACAGGAATAGTAAAAGGGGAAATGTGTGTTACAGTGATTTTTGTTCCTAAAGCATCCTTGGCTGCATTGGAATGTAGTGGTTTGCCTCTTACCTCAGCAGTTACTACCATGACACTGCTGTGCATGTGCGTTCCTCACACAGCATGTTACTATAGCAACATCACAGAGTAGTTGCAGAGTGTGAGAGTGGGAAAAAGGGGGTTTGAAAAGATCGTATGTGTGTGTGTATGGGTTGGTGTGACACAGGTGGGCATCGTAATTCAGCTGATCTGTTACCGTCTGCATGCAAACAGTCACCTTGCTGTCTCAACGAATGTCTGCTTGTGTCCCCAGAAGACACTGAGCATTTATAAAATCTCTCTTTGTATTAATGTACACAAAAGACACAATAGTAATAATAGTACACAAAAGACTGACCAGTTAGGCTTGTTGAAGGTCACCTAATGATATATTAACTTCCTGTCAGCCAGTGTTTAATGGTGATATACAAATTTTTCAGCATAGTCCAGATGAAAGGGAAAATGCCTCTTTAACCCTTTACCATTACATCATTCTACTGCTTTTTAATTTAATACAATTCTACAATATGTATGTATATTTTTACCATAATAAAATATATTTTTTCTTCCTGTAAAACTAAATGTAACGCATGGACCAACCAGTTTCAACCAATAATATCATGACATCCACCTGTCAGTCAATCTTCAACAGCAATACAGAGCAAAGATTCATTAGTTAGCTAGCTAGCAACAGGGTAGTTGTTGAGTGAGTGTTTCTGGGGACCGGGCCTCACTGATTACTTTACAAAAACAGAACTTTATCATTTGTACAAAGCACAAATTTATCAGTTTGGCAGAGTCAGCTAATAAGACTGTTATAGCTGCTTGACAGGGGACGTAACACATTCAGCGCTATTGGCTCCCAATAGTTCCACCCTAGCTGCCTGTTTTTTACAGGAAACAGGTATTATTATTATTATTATTATTATTATTATTTATGTTGCAGGTTGCTTTAAATACCTAAGGGTAGGTGAATATGATAGTATAAACAGTATGCACTGCATGTGTAAATTGATTGATTGATTGATTGATTGATTGATGATTAGATAGATAGGAAATTCAAGATTGATGATATTTACATTTTTTTAAAACAATGAGAACAATTTACAGGTACAGTGGATGTTTGAGTCACAGGGTTATTGCACAGGGATTGTTTCTGACACTGTGTGTCTGGAAATAACAGTTCATCAGAGTGAGGTCTGTTTTTTCTCTCTCTTCCTGCCTTCACCTGTTTTTCTGGGTTTGTTCAGTTTGTCTGATTTATGGGTACATTTATCGCAGAGGGCCTCCTATGGTTTCATTTGCAGTGTGATTTATATTAGTAGAAATGGTCAAGGATCACTGTCATGGAACTGTCAACCTCTAGAGGCTGCAGTGTTAATTACAGACAACAATATCAGTTGAGAGAAGAAACGACATACTGACACTGAACTACCAAAGCCAAAAGGAGTCCTTCTCTGGGAAAAAAGAATGTGCTCAGGAAATGTCATGGGAATCTGCCTGATGATGTTTTACAGCAGGGGTTCAGGGCCCCCACAAGATCAGTGATAGTGGTTTTGAGATGATTAACAGGATAGGGAAAAAACATTATTGATGCACAAAGTTACATTTATCATTGTCTTATTATTTTTTGATTCTGTACATATGAGTGCAGAGTGAGGAAAACACCAGACAGCTTATAATTACACAAGTCATGTGTAAAATTACTCCCAATGCTTAGATATACTTGTTTTCTGATTTGCCATCTGGTCAAAAACTAGATGATAGGTAATAGACTAAAAAATAATTTCCTCCCAGTTGTGCCTGGTCAAGGCAGATGACCACCC
>NW_023339762.1:48186-48423 GCF_004916995.1 Morone saxatilis | reverse complement strand
AATTGAATTGAATTGAATTGCTTCTGCTGTGCCACTGTCATGGGAAACTGATGTTGCACCCGATGACACTTCAGGAGGAAGGGCATCTCACTCTCTATTTTCTACTTGCATCTCTCTTTGTGTCTTTAGTGAGAAGGATAAACTATTTGGCTACAACCAAGGGAATTAGAATGTACTCCATGAATATCAACAGACAATCATCTTGTTATCATCTCAGTTTTGGTTTGTCCATTCTGG
>NW_023339762.1:37610-48161 GCF_004916995.1 Morone saxatilis | reverse complement strand
GGCAATAAACCCACACTGTAAAATTAAAATAGTATCATTACTTAAAAAAGCATTTGCAAACCGATTGCACTTAAAAAAACAAGTAAAGAGAACTAGGTATTTCTAAGTTGTATACCTAGGCTTCCTTCGTAGATACACTTATTAAATATTAAGCACAAAACAATCAAGTAGATGTACTGATAACCTACCTTTAGATGTACTCTCAACTAAAGTAAAAAACTACTTATAATTCACTATTTTAAATCTACTAAATCATGATGTGAAATTTCACTCTGTGTTTAGTCAATTATATAACACACTTATCTCAATTGACCACTTAGCATTCTAAGTTATATTTACTTGGAACAGCAATCTGACTACTTGCTAAAACCAGCAACCGAATTGCATTGTAAAAAAATCAAGTAAAGTGCCTCAAATAGCTATACATGAATAAAAACAGGTTCCAATTTCCTAAAATAATCTGAATAAAAGTAAAAACATAACAAATCAAGTTCATAACCAGTGAAATTTCAATTATACTCAAATTGTTTTTTTATTTTTCACTTTCTATTTTTTTAAAGATTGCTTTAATACATCCAAACATAGCTGTAATATCAATAATACACTAAACACAGCTTAACAAACTGTAATAACTATACAGCTTCTATAGACCACCCTGGTAAAGAACCAACATGCTGACAAGTGCACTTTGTATGCGCGAATAATTGTTACTCAAAACCACTAAATAAAAGTATATATATATATTATATATATAATATATATAAAAAAAAAAACATGCCGACAAGTTTAAAGTGGCTCAATGAGTGCAAACAAACCTGAGAGGGTAATGACTGCCAATGGTCTCACATAGTGTGAAATGAATATACGTACATCTACCAGCCTCCAGTAACTTAGTGATGAACCCAAGGGCTACAATTTGACGTGGAGTGACAATAAAAAACAACTGAATTCACTCATGAACAAGTGAATTTGCCAAAGTGTCACCACTCGTACAACCTCAACAAGAGAGAAGCTTGCATTCCTTGGTGGGAGTTTGTCTCTCCCCAAGCAAGCATCACTCTTTGAATGAGCGAAGTGTTTTTCGTGCTTAGGGTAGCCAAATGTAAAGCATATGACAGTCCAAACAAGAGGCACGAAGTGCTCTGGGTAGGGTTCTGGAGATATCTATCTACAATTCCTCCTAACAATGACTGGCGGTAGACAGTGGTAAGGTTGAGTGTTTGGAAGTGAGTGCACATCATCAGCCGCCGACAGTACTTGTGCCCGGTCTCATCATTGTCACGGATCCTTGATGAAACCAAACAAAACCATTCACAACGGAAATGTGTTAAATTGTCAATGGAAATTGTCACCCTTTCACTCGTGTTCCTGCCCAAACACTGCCCTCCAGCTTTGCATTAAAGAATACTCAGACGATTTGAAGTTAACCTTTCTCTATCATTTTCATAGTGAGATACATTGACTCAAATCTTTTTTTTTTGTGTCTGTACGTCCAGTACTGCTTTCAGCTTTAACATCGCGGTTAGCTCAGCGCAAACAAGCAGTGGACAGAGACAGTGGGCATCACTCTTGTAAATGTGAACAAAATATTCACTGCCATATTTGCTAAGTTGGATGCTAACAGCTGGGAAGCCAGCATATGACTTATACAATCTAGAAAACATTTAAGAGTTTTTTATAGCATTTCTGCTTATTAATAGTGATCAGTATTGAGAGGACAGAAAAGCATGGGGAGAGAGAAGAAACATGCACCAAAGCGCTCCTTCCGAACGAAATCCCCCCAAGATGCTGTGTTTGGACTCAGCCTGATATGTGAAACATCCTACCAGGTGAACTACCAGACAAACCAAATGCATCTGCATTAAAACATAATACTTTTTTCCCTTTTTAAATCTCTAGTCAAACTAGGCAAGTACGGAGGTTTGGAAGCTCACCTGTAGAGCGATTGTATCACATACTGGGCTGTGCTCAGAGGCAGAGCGGCGTGTCCCAATCAGAAGTGTTGTTCGATCCCCAGCTCCTCCTGCCACGTCGTCGAAGATCATCCTTGGAAGCAAGATTACGAACCTCAAATTGCTCTGATGAGCAATATCACTTGGTGTGTGAATGTTACTGAAGAGTTAGTTTCTTGTTCGATGTACTTTGCCACATGTGTGTAATGTGGCACGTAGGCTAGAAAGTGCTTTGAGGTGTCAGAAGACTAGAAAGGTCTATACCAAGTACAGGTCCATTCTACATTTACCATACTGAGGCTGTTGTCCTTACCTGTTACCACAGCGCCCGGTTGAAATCCCCCCCCCCCCCCCCCCCCCCCCCCCCCCCCCCCCCCCCCTCCAGCCATTGCTGCATAGTCATCATCCCCTTCTCTCCCCGCTGAATTAGTCTCTCTCCACTGATCATTTAAAATAAAACATGTACTTAAATAACTCAGGTTTAAGAGATTGAAAATGTATTCCTCTCACTTCACAAGAGCTAAGCTGGTAAATTCAGCCCTGCTTGGATACACCAACTGTCAGTTAGCACAGCAGCCGATGTTGTACTGAACCAGGATATATTCGGTATTAATTTTTTTTTTTCACACTGTGTGTGCTCCTTTAAGATGTCCTCTGAGAACTTACGAAGCAGTGTTGTAAAGTCACGTCATCACCAAGCACGAACAGGAGCATCGGGTACAAGGTGCGCCATAGCCGTCACTACTGTTCTAGACGTGGATATGAAAAATTAAAGGACAATCTCCGCGCAAAATGAACCTGGGGATTAATAACCTTAACTTTACCGGTGTCTGTTCTCTGGGATATGTATTTCATTCTAATCGCACGTGACCAGTTTAGCACAAACCTAATTACCGATAAACACTAGTCAACGGGCAGTAAGTAAAGTGAAAAGAAACGCTATTTCTATACCATAACAAGCTCAACAATAGCACCAACTACACAGTAGCCATAATGAGGGATCCTACTTGTAAACCGAAAGCTTGAGGACTTGTAAGTGTACGACAGTCTATTTAAAAAGATTAGAAGTTTAGAAACAACAGTGCTTCACATATCAGGCGGGCGCCATCTTTGGAAACAGTCGTGACCAGTTCCAACTCTCTGAGATGGACCTTGAACGCACCATCTTAGCGTAACTCGCGCTGTGCCGGAAGAGAAGCACTGAGACTACTACTAGCTACTAGTGCTTCCACAGGATACACACTGAAGAGATGGCGGATTATTCAACCTAATTTGAAGACATTGACAACGAAACCTTTCAGTTTAATTGACCGTCCTTACTGTCCGAGCCGATTATACAGACGAAGAGCCGTGGGAGCTCCGTGAAAAGGGTCACGAGAGTAGAGAGAAGAGTCTACCGGTAGCAATGCCGCAACACAGCCTGTTACTTCGGGAATTGGTGTTGCGTCGCGCACACCCAAAGAGATGCAGTGTTTTGTACGTTGAAGATTTCCCCTCTCTGAATACAACAGGTGCTGTACTAGAACTTTTTTCCAGTTGTCCCCGAAAAATAAATTGGAGGCGGCGGACCCAATCCGGAGGACCAGAGGAACAGTTATCCACTGAGTAAGCTACACTAGACGGAGTATTGCTTTACATTTTTAATGAAGTCATACCTACACTTTACTGCAAAAAGCTCGGACTTTAGCAACAGCAAGCAAATAAAGTTAGTTTGAACCTCCACCTAGTTACCTACACACGAAACGGGCTATCTTATACAATTCGTGTAGTCAGATGATCTATGACAAACAAATTCACACATTACCTTAATAATAATCTTATCAGATTATCCGAACAGTCTCTCGGCTCTCTTACAGCACTTTTTTGAGGATTTTTTTCTGGAGGTTGTCAGGCATGACTACTGCTAGGCTCTTTCTCTGTAGCCTTTCACGGAGCTCCTCGGCTTTCGTCTGTATATTCCGGCCAAAAGATTAAAGACGTCCATTAAACTGAAAATGTTCGTGTCTAATGTCTTCAATTCGGTTGAATAAATCCGCCATCTTTCAGTTGTATCCTGGAAGCACTAGTTCAGTTGCGTTCATCTTCTTTTCCCTGCAACAGCTGAGTCAGTAAGATCGTGCGTTCAAGTCACATCTCAGAGAGTTGGACTGGTTCACGGAACTGTTCCCAAGAGGCGCCCGCACGTATACGTGAGCTACTGTTGTCTATAACGTCACTTTTAATAAACTGTCTTTACACATACAAAGTCCCTCATGCTTCGTTTACACAGTAGGACCCCCTCATTATAGCTATGTGTAAGTGTGGAGCTACTTTTGCCTTGCTTGTGTATAGAAATAGCTTTCTTTTCACTTTATTATGCCCCGTTGACTAGGTTATACGGTAATTAGCGTTGTGCTAAAACTGGATTCACCGTGCGATTAGATGAAAACATATCCCAGGAGAACTAGACCCACTCAGGTAAAATAAATCGTTATTAACCCCAGGTTCATTTTGCGCCAATGTCCTTTAAGCCCATAGATAATGAGCATTTAAAAGCATACAGTACAAAAATGTTCTCTGATACAGTCTATACGAAACGTGCATTATTTGACAGTGCAGCAAACAAGTTACTGATTTCCCTTCTTGCAAAAGTAAAGAATGAACAGATATCTACTCACTGTTGTCACGCTTACGTGACTTAGGTTTCATCATAGCGGACAAGAGAGGACTCGCTTCATCGGCGCACTTCATTACAAGACCGGTGCGGCAACCAAATTTCCTGCAGGACTCACTACTGGAGTTAAAATGAACACAGAGCAAATGACTCCCCTAGTCCATGTAAATATAACTATGGCCTGTTGTTGAATTACTGCAATCTCTAACGGTTTAATGTACACGCCTCAACTGTCTTTCATCGTCTGTACGTTATTTTTCCTTCACCCACACTGTATTAAAAGGTAAAAATATACGCGACTATCCGGATTTAACGTTCACACCCAACACCGTAAATGGACGCAAACTTCACAAGCTAACGTAGCTTACAGCCAGCAGCTTTGAACAAACACGCTGCAGCCTCTTTCCCACCTTCACCATTTCTCCAATGAAAGACAGTCCAGTACATTACAACCTAATTTTTAAATTATCTCTGCATCAAACACATTCATGTGCGTTCACTGAAAAATGTTGCAAATTGAAAGTCCGGCCAAAATGCTTCGCTGTCAACTTGGGAAAAACGGAAAACTCAGCACAACATTTCAAATGTGGACTTTAATAAGTAACTCAGGTTTGAACTGTTAAAAGGTTAAGATATCATGATAATCAATTTCACTTTGTGGAACAGCCCCAAGACTGCGCATACCTTGGCTTGAACGTTTATGCCTGTTTGTCGTTAGCTATGCGAACGCTAACATCGTGCAGTAATTAAACACATATTCAACAGACAAACCTGCTCGAATAACTTTACCTTATTATTCTCAAAAGAATAAAAAGAAGGGCTCAAAAGTGAGGTCAGCAGGCTCCCTCAGTGCCCGGCCTGTTGCTGACTGTGCATTTGCTGAGCGGGAGACTGAAGTGACTGCGCATGCACACTTCTTCTTCGCGGCAGGGGGACTGAGGACTGTCTAACATACTTAATCTGTTGGATGAGCTTAACTAAAATTAAGTTAATCTTCACTCTAACAACTAAGTATTTTTGCGTTTTTCACCATTCAAGTAATCTCGTTAATCATAATAATAAAGTGCATCTTGTTGGTAACCTAGTAAAGTTAACTAATGTTTGTATGTCAGGCAAGCTTTTGATCTTTACAGTGCACATACTATCCATTTAGAAAACACAAAGATAGAGGCTTGTCTTTCATTCCGCCTACTTCCGCTAGTACATGCTTATGTGCATTGACCACCTAACTCCGTAGTAGCCACTTTCGAAGTGTTGTATTGCACAAAAGGAACACTTGCTGTTAAAACACTCTACGGAAATGACGTAGCGGCATGGTGTGACGAACTCTGCACATAATCTAAAATTGCTCACAAGCTATCATTTAGCTCTAGAGTGTTTTAATAACTTACTAGCGTTTCACATTTCACTAATGTGTCGTCCCAAATGGCTGTTCTTAACGTGCTATCGGTAGCATTAACATGTAACGTTACGCTTTACGTTTACTCGCCAAATAATTATGCGCTTCAGTCAGTGAGGACATGTAAGTGATGCATTACCGACACATACAATGTATTAAAAAAATGAAAAACCCGACGTCCCTGGTCCCTCCCTCCGCTTTGTAGTAAAGATGGCGTCCGTTTAGTGCGAGTAGTGTCCAGCATTCACCATTGAAATTTTTTGACCGGTTTTAGGGGGTATCCGGGTACTTTCAGCTGCACTGATTTTTGGTGTTATCTACACTATATACTTTAAAACTAAGTGTTTGCAAGTGTAGTAGGCGGAATGAGACACAGCCAGAGAGAAATTAAATAATTAGAAGGAGGACAATAAACCAATTTGCAGCATAGCCTTAAAATTGCAAATTTCTACACATAGGTTAGCTTCAAAGATGTATTGTATGCAAAAAAAAGAAGCAAATTTCCATAAACTGCAATAGCCAACACTGCCTAAGAGAGGTATAGTTACTCTATGAATTCACATGTTGGAATTATTATTAAAATTATATTATTATTGTATTATTAAAACAACATTTACTTAAAATAAACTAATTTAATCCAATTTTGTAATTTGCATGGACATGTTTCATTTTGCCGACCTGCTTTGGATTATTGCTGTATCAAACACTGTATATCAGGTTCTCATAGTTTGGTTTATGGTTGACACAGGAGCCCTCGGTTGACAAAAATATTATTAATGCTGTACATATTCTCTGGTCCCTCGTCAACATTAAGTGTTGCTGGAGCTTTAAATGCAACTGCATTGTAAGGATCTGCTCCCACCAGATGGAGATTTGAAACTGACTGACTTAAAAATGTGTTATATCTGCAAATGCCCCAAACGTGGATGGATGGGCCAACTGTTCATTTTCTGCTGACAATGGACTTTGGTTTCTTGTCACCATGACCACGATCATTCCATAACCAACTAAAGGCTGTCAAATCTTAAAGGAAAATTCTCCTGTATTTCAACCTGGTGTATGTCCAATAAATGTGTATATCGTGGCTCTATGGGTTGTAGGAATCCCTCTAGGGTCCTTCTGGACAAGCCTGCCATCAAAGTCAGATGACGTTAAAGAAGGACAAAGGGGTGGATGGATGGCTCAAAAAACACAGGACCCAAAACCCAGGAGGTCGCTGTTCATGTCCTTTGTTTGGAAACTATTTAAAGTAACGTGTGTATACACTATTTGTTGTTCAAGTCTAGGACAGAGTCCAACAATATGAGAGAAAATTACTTGGACTAAAAACTTAACTACTAAAAACACTAAAGTGGAACATAATATAAATAGTGCAAAAAGGTTGTGCGTTGAGGTAGGAATTCTAGAACCAGTCTTTATCTGCTGGTTGAGGACCTGGGAGCTCTGCGTTGTGAGCTTAGATGGCACGATGGTACAACATAGGATCCTCCACAGGCCTTTGAGGCTCGGGCTGGGTCAGTCTGTAGCTGAAGTTGCTCCTGAGCTGCCTCAGCTCAGTGTAGAGAGGATGATGATGAAAGCTTTTTTTTTTGCAGGTGTACAGAATTAATAATTCAATTTAATTAATATTAATATTAAACAGTGGAAGTGAAATATAAACTGTGTGTGCACATACAGATTTGATTGAAATGGGGAACATTAGAATGAAAGCAAATGAATTACAGTGCTGGGGCACAACATGATTACTCAATATGAATTTTCAGTTTCACACAGTGCTGTGTATGTAGCACATTGCTGTATGCTGTAATATAGTACTACACTGATAAACATCAAACTGTTAGTACACTACCACCACGTGGGCAGCTAAGACAGCAAAGATAGATTTAAAAGACAGTATAAACTGTACCTTGAACCATGAATGAAGGTGTTGGGTAGTGGAATGCTTGGTTTATACCAGCAGTTGACTTATCCTAGAGAAAATAAGAAAGAAAGCACATTTTACAATAACTATATTTTTGATTAGTATAATCACCTGTATTATGATGTAGTATGATGTTTCTGGTGTGTGAATATGTCCTTTTAATATCACACCTGTGCCATTACCACCCGAATTATTTGCTAATTGGCAAATCATTTTTTTTTCCTGTTACTAAAAGATACTATGGATCAGAATGTTTCGGCCAACTAAAGTCCCATATATGCCTGCAGATCAATAATAATAATTTACCATGCCATGGAAATCTTATTTTTGCTGACGTTCAGTGGTCTAACTTGTTCCCTTGCAGCAGTGGTGTAGAAGTATACTTCATGTTGTGTCAGTACACCGTATTATTGCTGTTGGGCGTGGTCACTTGCATCAGAGCTGCTGTACTCATATCACAATATTAGTATGTTAACCACACGTTAGGACTGGCTGATTATGAATGATCTGTATCCAACAGTTGTTGTTATGACCTGGAAATGAGCCTTGGACCCAAGTGTGAACCTATCATGACATCACCCATTGGTTTGTGGAGTACGGTTTTGAAATCTGGAGTTTGCCATTATGGCAGTCACCGTATCAGCGGTGTTGACATAGTTCTAATTGAGCTGCACTTATTGGCAAACAATGGCAGCTCCCTGGTCACACATATTCGTATTACAGGTAAACAGTAAACCAAAATATGATTCTGAAAAATAATCAATGCAGTAATGGAATCATGATTTATATGGCTACATGTAGCGCTGGAGAAGCTCGCTGACAAGGACATCCATCGCAAGGTAGCCACGACCTAAAGCATACCCTGCTTTATTGTCTAATTTACTCTAAATGGGACATTTACAAAACAAACATCATACTGTATAGAAGAAGACTTGAAACTAGAGATAGACACCATAAATCCATTAGGAAACTCTTTACTAAGCTAACAAATTGAGTGGGAAGTAGTGGAGATATATCTAAGAAGACTCAGTACACTAGATGTCTGTTTTGCAGCCCATGGAGCTGCCCCCTGCTGCCCATTAAAAAGAAAGACACTTCCGTGTTGCACTTCACAGCTCTGTCCACTAATCATAAAACTAAAACTGTTCACCCAAACGGTTCACCTGCTCCACCTCAGCTCCAATGATGTAAACAAGTGTGTCTGTCTTTTTTTCCTAAAATCAGCAATCAGCTCTTTGGTTTTGCTGTTGTTGAGCAGTAGGTTGTTTTTTGTTTACAAGATTGTTGATTTCCTCCCAATACGGAGTCTCACTGTTGTTTGAAATCTGGCCGATGATGGTGGTGTCATCCACAACTTCACAACAGAGATGTCTCCATGTCGGGGATGCAGTAGTGGATGTACTTCCTGAACAAGATGGGGCTGAGCTCACAGACCTGGGGGGCTCCGTTGTTCAGCGATAGTGTTGTGGAGGTGTGATCGGTCTGCATTTTGTTTGTGACTGCTATTTTGGGATTATTTTTGAGTTAACAAATGCTGATCACATCTTGTTTTGAAAATCTGTTACCCTGAAAGAACCAAAATCTGAAATGGTCTTAAAACAATCCTCACTAAAATGCTTAATTATCTCAGGGTAGGACACGATAAGAGGCTTGTGTACTTTGAGGGTAAGTCCAAGTGGGTTACCTTAGAGAATGAAACGTCTAAAGAGAGACCAAAACAAAAAGACAAGAGGATAACATAATTATTACCATTATATATATTTTAAGATACTGAGATAATCACTAGTATGACTATAGTAATTTTTCATAAAAGCCAAGAAATCACAACCTGAGATCTTCTTTTGTTGTTGAAAACTGCAGGATGCTTTATGTCTAGTGGTGCCTTGTAGAGTGATATTCAAGCCACCTTTATGACTAAATCTGTGCACCCCTGTGAGTCTCTGTGGGCCCTCCAGCTGTCCTGGTTATCCTCCAACTATCCTCACCACGTTCTCCTTCCTCCAGCATCCAGCGTATTATTGATAATTCATATCAGCAAGTTACTGATAAGCTGACAGTTTCAAAGATGAGAGAGTTCATCAGTACAGAAAATGACTAAACAGAACTGAGAATTGAACCAAAACAGTGGATCTTGTAAAGTTGTATCATTCTGTTACATTTAACACTGCCACAGGTCCAATAATCTGCAAATATAAAGGCAAATGGAATTCAAGCAGAAACTGATTTCTATGGTTTCATAAACAATATGTTTCTCTGAATGTTCTACATCTAATATTGACAGATACACTGACATTTTAATGCATTATTACATTAACTGAAAATTCTCACATTATGGAATTTATTTTACAAGATATGTTGTAGTTAGTATGAAGTATGTTTTATTTAGTCTTTCAAAAGGAGCTCTAGTTTATACATGTTAACATCATGTTATCCAACAGTTATCATTGCATTATAATGATGCAAATACAGAAACAACAACAAAAATACACAGACCACTTTAAGAAAACAGATAGGCCGGTATTAGTCTAATTAGCTGACAAAAAATTCACACCTTAAGCTCCCTTTAGTAGCTGTACTTTTTTGATCATATGACACAACCTTCCTCATTCTTGACCTTTGAAATAGG
>NW_023339762.1:24517-37585 GCF_004916995.1 Morone saxatilis | reverse complement strand
GAATAGCGCACGATGCTGATGCAAAAGAGGTTAATTTAGGTAACTAAATAAGTGGTGATACAAAGTACTATCCATTTATGGATTTGGCATGGATAGTTAAATCATTTTTTTTTTTCTAACTTTTGGTCTGCTGGTGCTATTTTATGCATTTGCCACCGATTGTTGGTGGCGAGGTTTAGGGCTGTGCGTGTTTTGTGCTGGCATATTATTTTAAACAAATACAGTTTAATACTACAGGTAACAGAATTCTGGGGGCATCGTTAAGCGAACTATTGTCATTTGCAACTTTTGTGTTTCGCCATCTTAAATGCTGTTTAATTTGGGAAGCTGCAAGCTTGAGCAGGAAATGTTTGCATTTGCAGTAACTTTTAATGGCTCAGTTTTCTTTAGGTATTTCAGTAGCAGCATGCCCTCTTTATGCTAATACTTCAATATTTAAATTTTGCAAATGCATTTTATCAGTGGCCATGCTGCCTGTCTCTGTCATACGAATACAACACAAACGAGTTTTAGAGTGGGATGTGGAAAATGTTTGGCGCATCTCAAAAGATTTCTGTTGATAGGTCCGCTAATTTAACAAGGCCATATACTGTAGTCAGCCATACCAATACACCTCCAGTTTCCCACTGAGACCATTTTTAAGCATTTGGATGAGAAACCTTTCTGGGGAAGAATGGCATTACATTCAACATGTAGAGCTAAATGAGGACATTCAGATAGGTCTATGTAAAGCTAGTAGGATACAGTTCTTACCATATGTTTTTGTTTTGGTGCGGGATGCGGTCCCTCACAGTCGGGGGGCCTATTGGAGGTAAGATACTTGGCCACTTACCAAATAAAGACTTAATTTTAAGAAAGATTTTTGCCATCAATGTATTTTTCCCTACTTTGGTTTATCTGTCTCTGGGCAGAATGCAGGGGATGGATGGGAGGAGCACCTTAAATATTCCTCAATTGTCCTTGGATGAACTTCTGTCTGGCTGGGTAAGCCAAAGGTTCAAGCTCTCAACCATGTAACGTGCATTAAACAGTAATTATGGTAATATGTTAGGACCCAGAAATTAATATTTGCTATTCTTTGGATGGGCATATGCCAGCTGGGCAGGCCTCTTCTATTTCAGACTCCATGGCATGCCGCAGTCTGAATTTAGGTTCTTAATGTCCTGTAAAGGAGGACATTCATGGGGCTTTTGATGGTAACACACTTCTGGGCTCTTTTCAAAATTGCGCAAAATGCACCATTTTTTTTTGTATAAAGGGTATGTAAGGCGGATAAAATTGTATTCAGAAAATTGTTTAAAAGGGGATTGGGTCCCCCAATTTAAACTTAATTGATGGTACTAAAGCTGACTGAGGTACTGTTTTATCTGACTAATTTAGAACCAAAACCCAAGGAATATTCAATTTACATTTTTTTGGTTCAGTTGTTTGATGAGTTGAAAGAAAATTTAATTAAATCACATTTGACCATGTGTAACAGAGAATTGTTGGTATTTTCTCTTGAAAAATGAATTGGGAATGAAATTAACTGGACAATTAAAATGTTATTGTTGAAAATAAACAGGATGAGTAACATTTCAGAACAATCAGGTTTCAGTTTAAAAATTTTTTTTATTATTTATTATATGTAATAAATGGATTACTTTAATGGTTCGAGTATATATAACCTGTATTTTCATTTATGTGTAGTGTGTGTAGTGTGTGTGGTGGCTTCTTTCATTGTGTTTCTCCTTTAGCTCTGATGTTTTTTCACACATTGCAGACTTCCTGGGGGGCCAGGCGTTCTGTCCACATAGGTGAACCATAGTCGGGCTCCCTGGGAAGGCGGGCTTGGAGAAAAACCTTTGATGTTTAAGTAATACACGGTTGCCATTGGCACACGCAACCCAAATTTCAAACAAAACACCCCACTCACTTGCTTGATTTTTAATTAGACCCTTCCTAATTGAAAAGCGAAGGGGCAAAGGCTTGTATCGGCATTGATCTCGTAATCAGTGACCACTGTCAATAGGTGCCCCATACAAGCTGTTTGGGCCACATGTTTTGATTTTAGATTTCCATGTTCGTTCAGTGATATGAATTGAAAATTAGCATGGGTTATTTTAAGATCACTTGCACGTTGATTTGTCTTTGAAGCGAGCAGGGGGGGCATGAAAATGAGCCAAGATATGTTAGATGAAAGCCAAACTTATATCTCTTGGGTTCCTCATCAGCAAATGAGAAATGATGGTGTGATGACAGCAGCAGGCCTAATGACAGACCGTAAACATGGTTGAGATGGTAAACAGTGTAGTGAAAAGGGGACAGTTCACCAAAGGAAGGATGTCAGTGCGTGAGGCTCCCAGCTCATTTTCTGAAGAAGCTAATAACTGAACTGAAGCCTCCAGCTAAGCCTAAAGAAATAAATCACTGGGGACTATTTTCATATGAATTAAATTGGTCTGATTGTACTTTGGCTCGTCTAACATTGTTTAGATCACTGTTATTGACTTGGTTTTTCTTATTGAATATGATTTTTTGAAGTTTTAAGTAGAATAGATTTATATTTTGAGTGTTAAATAAATAGATTTTATACCTTTGAGTGTCAAGTAAAAATAGATTTTATACCGTTTGAATGATAGTATAGCTAGATTTTATATAAGCACACAGTGATGTTAATGAAGGCATTATGTTTTAAGTCATGATAGGCCAGCAAATACTGTTAATGAAGTGGTAAGCACGCATGGTCTTAGTAAAGTTTGATGTAAGGTGTAGTGAATATAGGAAAATGTGTAGATGAAAAATGAGGCACCTGATTATAGCGCCAAGATGTATGGTGATGTAATGTTTTTATTTCTTCTCTTATAGAAGTCTAATAAACGTTTTTAAGAAATACAAGTAACAGAACATGCTGTGAATAATGGTGTAGACATTACTTAAAACATAGTGCTCACAACATAATATCCAAGCTCTTTGTGTGATTACATGATTTCTAACCTATAACATGCACTAACCTACAATAATATTCCAAGCTTTATACTACAGTAGTTATGGACGGTTTGGGGACTTTTATCTTTGTGATTACAACAATAGAGTGCTGCAAGGATAACATATTTTTTTTCGTAGGCCAATTGTGAAAAATTGTTGATTGTTGAGTCTCAGTCAGTCTTTGCCGACCCATCGGTCTGTATTTGATGGCCTGGGAACATGAACACAACCTTGCTCCAAGCCACTTTGTTTGTTTCCCATTGACCATAATCCAGAGTGTTGGTTTTTGAATGCCTGGGAATGAGACATAAACAATTAACTATCTTTCTCCAGAATGACTGACCCCACCTTTAACATGTGAACAAGTGCTCTTCTGCTAACAAGGATATCCAGATTTGGGTTAGAAGGTTATTTCAAAAGCCAAAACTTGTAGTTTGCAGTGCATGGACAGATAGGTACAACTTAAAAACAGGTCTTGTTCAATGAGCAAACACATTGGTAAAAAACAATCCCAAAAAATATAATGCAGCTTGTCCAGTTCACTATCATACGGTGGTAATACTCTTTTGCATCAAAAAAGCTGTGACAGTTTAAGTGAGAGTTTAACAGTAACTGAAAAGGTGAAAGTAATCACAATCATCATGTTATTTCAATAAAATATAGTTATCTGCTCTGCTCATTTTGATTGCTCTGAATTTCTCTAATGTTGTTCATGGTTGATAATGAAATTGCTACACAAGACAGTAGTTTCCAAATTGGGGCACAACAGAAGAAGAGTTATGTGAACCATTGATCAGTTGCCTTTTTTCACAAAGGTCCACATTTTTAGTTTTTGCTGAAACTGTTAGACAAGTGCTGACTCAACTTCATTATCATTTTGAATTCTGTGCTGCTGTTGAAATATATTTTCATACAGATAGGTGTTTAAGCCTTGCAAACAAGTTTTTTTTTATAATTGTGTAAGGTTAGTTTACTGGCTTCAGAGGTTTCCCCCTGTGCTATGTTCAACATTGCAGAAATCACTGAATTCTTGTTTTTTTTTTTTGTGTAAGAGTTAACTGAATTAGTTAACTAATTGGGCTAATTTAACGTTGTTTTTTTAATAAGTCATCAAAACCCCTTATTGATTAAAGTCTATGACTGTATATAGATTGAATCCTGCAGCTGCCCAGTTGGCCTTGTCAAGGCCTTTTTATAGTGGCAGCCTTCTCAACACCACAGCACAAATGTTTTCTGGAGCGCTTTATCCTGGAGGGATAGGATTACACATGCACAGGCATGTGCGTGAGACAAAACAACACACATTAAACCACCCATAAGTATGTTCATGTATCTAACAGTATTTTACAACATGAGCAAAGCCCCTAGCAAAACAGTTGCTTGTAAAAAAGGAAGACCATGAACAATGGAGTTTTGTAAATTTAATGTCTGGTAAGATGGTATACAAAAGACACTCTCAGGAAGACATACAAACACACACTGTCCATACTGAATACACATGCCTTCAGCAGTTCCACACACACACACACACACAAACACGCCCTCCCTCCCTGGACCTGGTGGGTATTCCCAGTCAAGTTAAGTCAGTGTTGCTACGCTATCTCCTTAGGCACAGCAATACTGCATGTGCACGTCTGTGTTGGTGTGAGAGGAGAGACAGATGCTGTGTGCACGGTGGTGAGGACGCACTTTGAATTTCCTCGGTCTGCCTCCTTCTGATTGACAATCTCCATCTGACCATCTTTTTTTCTATTTGTCCGTCTGCCTGATGATTTGTCTGTATGTCTGTTAAACCGTTTGTTCACCTTTCTGTCTGCCTGTTTATTTGTCTGTCTGACCAACTGGTTGACTGACACAGAGCGACATCGACGAAGTATGACAGCCTCCCCAAACTCCTCTGGCGGCTTAGAGGTCCTCCTTTCCACTCTGCAGGTAGGGATCCACAGTGCAGGTGTGTTACTTGTATTAAGTATTGTTCATGCTATTTTATATACAGTGTCACAAAACTAACTACATGGCTGTTAAGTTTTTAGGGCTTTCTCTATAATCGTTTTTTACAGAGTGATATAGTATTGCACACATTCGGAATAACTGATGTGAGTCATACGAGCCAGCATAGGCGTATAATAAGTGATGAGACCATAGACACCAGAATTAGTCATGTATCTCCAGTAGATTTTGGGATCTGTTGGGATCTGTTGCTCCATGACATTTCAGAGAACAGTCTGTTCTCTGACCTCTAGCATTATCAAGTATTAAAATACCCTTCTCAAGTAGAAGAAGTTAAAATACTACTACTCTGAATAACAGTACTTCCATACAGTTACTGTGAAAGGACTGTGACATCCTAAATTTAGATTTCATTATGAAGATGCCCTACTAACCAATTCATTAATGCTCTTCAACTTGTCCAAGGAGTCCATCTTTTCTTTTCTTTTTTTACAAGAAAAGATTTCTCACAGACTTACTCATGTTGGGCATGAGGCTGTCTGACTTATAAAATTCTTCTGATATGACCATGACAGAAGATGCAGCTGTAATTCTTGCCTTTCTAAAAGTGATGCAGTGCATGTTCTGAGATACGTCTCACAGAGATTGTTTAATTAAACCTTACTGTGCCAGAGTTTGTTAAACAGAATTATCTGGCAACTTGTCATTGGAAACTTTTTGGAAAAGGGTAGGCACTTTCAAAAAACTACTTGGCTTGGGATTCGTTACCAATTTTGAAAGGAAGTCTAAAATGTTGATATACTGTCTGTCTAACGTAGCTCCTTACGTAAGTTTCCTAATCTTTGTGTTACTTTCCCTCATAGTCTGCATAAATCTGCATAGCTTGTGACTTTATGGTGACTCTCAGTTTTCCCGGTTGGGTTTAGCATTGCAAAGACAGGAGAGGTTGACCTACGTGTACACAGTTTGATTGACATCAAACACAGCCCTGTGATGACAGCTCTGCCTGCTTTCTTCACAGCCACTTAATAAAAAACAGATTTTAGAAAAGCATGCAGTGATTTGACTTTTGAAAACTAGAGCCAATTAAAAAAACATTTCCTAAATCACCCATATTGCATTGTTATGATAATTGTTATATCATATTGACCAAACACAATGCGAAATAAAACAGTTGTAAAACAGTTACCTTTTGAACAAATTTTTTTTCAAATGTTCCAAATGCATTTTTTAACATTTTGTCAATAGGTCCAATAAGCTCTTAAGTTAAATAAAAAAGGGTGATAAACAATGTTAGCGTCATATTGCTAACCATTTCTTCTATTTTAAGAATTAACCTAACTACATATATGAGTAGGTGGATAGCAGCAACCCATAGCCTACGATACATGTTGTCATAGTAGTTCATGTTTACTAGCGTTTCCATATATGAAACACAAACTTGCTGACCAGAAGCTGATATTAAATCCTTTTCCTGTGAGTTTAACTCAGCACTAATCTTTGCCAAGGTCATGGCAGAGGGAAATTACATTAACACCAGCTTCCAAGATTGTATTTAATGAAGGCCAGGACTGTCATATTGTGGCAATAAACCCACACTGTAAAATTAAATTAGTTATCATTACTTAAAAAAAGCATGCAAACCGATTGCACTTAAAAAAACAAGTAAAGAGAACTAGGTATTTTAAGTTGTACTAACTAGTGCTTCCTTCGTAGAGTACACTTATAAATGAGTTTAAGCAACTAAAACAATCAAGTAGAGTGTACTTGATAACTTACTTTAGATGTACTCTCAACTAAGTAAAAACTACTTATAATTACTATTTTAAATCTACTAAATCATTGCATGTGAAATTTACTCTGTGTTTAGTCAATATAACACACTTATCTCAATTGGACCAACTTAGCATTTCTAAGTTATATTTACTTGAACAGCAATCTGACGTACTTGCTAAAACCATGCAAACCGATTGCATTGGAAAAAAAGCAAGTAAGTGCCTCAAATAGCTATACAGGAATGAAAAACAGGTTCCAATTTCCTAAAATAATCTGAATAACAATTAAACATAACAAATCAAGGTCATAACACAGTTGAAAGTTCAATTATATCAATTGTTTTTTTATTTTTCAACTTTTTATTTTTTAAAGATTGCCTTTAATGACATCCAAACATAGCTGTAATATCAATAATACACTAAACACAGCTTAAAAACTGTAATAACTAACAGTTTATAGACCACCCTGGTTAAAGAACCAACATGCTGACAAGTGCACTTTTGTATGCCTGAATAATGTTACTCAAAAAGTCACGTTAAATTAAAACGTAGTGGAGTATAAGTAGCTATACGTATATATTACTTATTGATATAAAATAAAAAAAACATGCCGACAAGTTTAAAGTGGCTTCAATGAGTGCAAAAACCTGAGAGGGTAATGACTGGCAATGGATCTCACATATGTGTGAATGAATATACGTACATCTACAGCCTCCAGTAACTTAGTGATGAACCCAAGGGCTGACAATTTGAGTGGAGTGAACAATAAAAAACAACTGAATTCACTCATGAACAAGTGAGATTTGCCAAATGTCACCACTCGTACAACTCAACAAGAGAGAAGACTTTGCAGTTTTGGTGGGAGTTTGTTCTCTCCCAAGCCAAGCATCACTCTTTGAATGAAGCCGAAAGTGTTTTTCGTGGCTTTAGGGTAGTCCAAATGTAAAGCATATGACAGTCCAAACAGCCTTGGGTAGGTTCTGGAGATCATCTATTACAATATCTCCCTTAACAATGATGGCGGTAGACAGTGGGTGAAGGTTGGAGCTGATTTGGAGTGAGTTGCACATCAGTCAGCACGCCGACAGATACTTGTGCCCAGGTCTCATCATTGTCACAATCCTGTGATGAAACCAAACAAAAACATTACAACAGGGAAATGTTGTAAATTGTCAATTGGAAATTGTCACCATTTCATCTGTCCTGCCAACACTGCCTTCCAGCCTTGTGCATTAAAGGAATACTCAGACGATTTGGAAGGTTAACCCTTTCTCATATCATTCGTTCATAGTGAGACGACATGATCAACTATCTTTTTGTGTCTGTACGTCCAGTGGACTGGCCTTTCAGCTCTTAACATCGCGGCTTAGCTCAGCGCAAACAATGGCAGTGGACAGAGACAGTGGCATACCTCTGTAAATGGTGAAACAAAATATTCAACTGGCCATCACGGATGGGTCTTTCAGCGCTACGTTGCGATGCAACAGGCTGGCACAGGCCAGCCAATGGACTATATCAAATCTGAAAACATTTTAAGAGTTTTTTTTAGGCATTTCTGCTTTATTTAATAGTGACAGTAGAGAGAAGAAAAGCGGGGGGAAGAAGAGAAGGAAACATGCACCAAAGCCTCCCTTCCAAATCAAACCCCAGATGCTGGTGGTTTGGACTCAGCCCTTGATTGTGAAACATCTCACCAGGTTGAACTACCAGAAAACCAAATGCATCTGCATTTAAAACATAATACTTTTTTTCCCTTTTCTAAATCTTAGAGTCAAATAGGCAAGGTCGGGAGGGTTCTGGAAGCTCACTCTGGTAAAGCCATCGTATCAACATACTGGGGCTGTGGCTCAGAGGCAGAAGCGGGTTGTCCCCAATCAGAAAGGTTGGTTGTTCGAATCCCCAGCTCCTCCCTGCCACGTGTCGAAGTATCTGAGCAAGATACTGACCTCCCAAATTGGCTCTGATGAGCAATACATATGGAAGTTGCTCCCGATGCACAGCATTTGTGTGAATGTGTATGAATGAGTTAGTTTCTGTTCGATGGACTTTGCCATCACTGAGTGAACGTGTGTGTGGCACGTAGTGTAAAAGCGCTTTGAGTGGTCGGAAGACTAGAAAGGTGCTATACAAGTACAGGTCCATTTACCATTTACCATTGATGAATACATGCAATTATGTTATACATATTAATGATTATTACCTTGACAAAAATTAAACAAATGGTAGCCTTTTGTGCCCGCTTCTTAGTTCAAGTTTCACCTGTGTGGTATAATATTCCAGTAAAGAGAATAACACCAGTCCCAATGGTGCTGCAGAGACCTGCCTCCTGGATATATAAACAGCCATCCAAGTATGTTTGAAAACTGCCAAGTTTTTAGCAATCTATCTGAGACAACACCACCATCTTCACACTCAATCTCCCCTGGTTCTTCCCCTCCCATCCTTGTTTGTTCGGCTCTTTCACACATGCACACTTCGTAGGGAAAGAGAGAGATAGAGATAGAAAGGAACAACAGTAACGTTAGAAGGCGTAAACGTAGACTGTAGAGTTTTTTACAAGCCAGAGCAGTTGGAAAGGCTTTAGATACAGTTAGTCCACTAACTGTACTATTTTAACTGAAAAAATGAATAAATATGTGCACAACATATTTACAACAATTAACATATTATTACAAAGCTGACACTTTTGTTGCCAATTGTTGATATCTTAGGTAACAGACACACTGTTCCCCCTTTTCTCGTGACTGATTAGGATGAAGTTCACATGACATAAAATGTAAATATTGCAAATCCTAAGCTACTTTCTTCTTTACTAGGTCTGTCTGACTCTGTTCTTCATAATGTCATCATACTGTGTATACGTCTTAGACTATACTATAGATACCTCAGCAGTCGGCAGCTTTTATGAGGGTTTAAATACCCACAAACCTATACGCAGACAAGTGTGATTGGGGCCATGCAACGTCACAACTAAGCAAAATACCACGCAAATGTCTTTTCAGACCCATACAAACGAGGTTAGAAGGAGACATGTAAAATGACTTCAAAGCGCTGGCGGTTTGGAAGGCATCAGGTTAATTGGCAAGTTGCTTTGAGAGCATGAGAGAGAAAGAACAGAGAGAGGACTGTGTGTGTTGTGTGTGTTTGAGAGATGGCCAAAAAGAACCAAGAAAGAAGGTTGACAGACAGCTCATCTTTTCCCATTAGTCTCTAACCAATGGCAAACCTTTGCATCACTTCTTGCATCCAAGTTGTGGGTTCCTCTTTTGGCAGGCTTGACACATCTCATTGCTGTTCTCTTGTCATTCTATCGATAAAATAATAACCCTGAATACTTACAGTGGTTTACCGTTGAGGTAACGAACAAGCCCACCTCATTACCACAGCAACTGTGGCTATACAGCTCATTACAGACTGCTCCATGAGCTTGTTAACAGAATAATACGTCACTACAGTTCTCTGTGGACAATGCAGCACTCCAACAAGGTGGCCTGGAGAATTTTAATGGACATGACAATGTCCACTCACTCATTCACCCCATATGCTTTTAACTATTATATAACCTGAGGGCAGCATGTACGCAGCTGCACAACACTGCTGTGTGCAACTGTGGTCACACAGTGAGTGTGTGAGGGAAAACTGGAGGAGATAAGACAGGGATGACGCTGGGTTCCTGTGTATCTTGCTGAGGGAAGTGTAGACCAATTACTAAGAGCAAATATTGACTATACTATCCTTGCCTTTGCACACCCATCCTCTGCCTTCCACCCTTTCCCACCATCTACCATGCCTGTGTCACCTAAGACCCTATTTAGACTGATAAATCATGAAGGGTAAAGCATTTTTCAGGTATTAGTCGCATACTTTTTTAATTAGCATTTATATTTTCTGTTTGTGCTACTTCCAAGAAGTTTTGTTGGTTCACTCTGGGTGAAATTCTTCCCTTCCATCCCCATTTTAGCTCAGATGCTGTAGCTGGTACTGTATATAGAGTGCACCTCTCTTACCTCAATTATAATTTGAAATAAAAATTAACTCCCAGCATAAACACAAGTCTAATTTCCCAGTGGTTTTGAATAATACTGAAATCTTATTTGGAATATTGTTTGGAATTATAAAGGCAAAATAATAATGCAATTTTTCCTTGTTGAGTCATATGTGGCATGCAACATCTGCTGTGCTACTATTATATACAGAAAATAAAGGTACTAATGAAAGCCAACAGCTTTCATATTTACATAAAGTTTTTAAAAAAGCCTCTTCAGACATGTTTTAAGACACAAAAATACTGCACTGAATAATAATTTTCTACTTCACTGAAAAGTCAATTCACAGTATATGTGTACTGCAGGTTTCAGTGTTCCACATCACACTTCTGTAAGCTGCATATTGAATGTTTGCCTTCCAAATTAGTGATAATGTCAGAAAATCCTGCTTGTTCATGCGTACGTTAAATTCAGATTTAAGATGAGCACAGCAAAACTTCCACCCTTCAGCAGCTGAATGTGAAAACGGCCACCTAATATTAAACTCTGCACATACATACAAGCTAAACAGATAAGGTCAAACATCCAAGAGAACACATTTTTAAAAGCACCCTGTGTCGTTTTTGCATTTGCACAAGCAAGCACGAAGTACACAGTCCTGCTTCCTGCTATTCTGTTGCTCAAACGTTGGTGGTGGTAACATGCAAAGAAACATCATGTTCCTGCAAAGGCAAGGGAGGAGAAGACTGGAAGCTAGTAAGCAATGATGTAAACAATGCAGGATTTCAAATACTTAAAAAATTGGTTTACAAATGCATTCAACATATTAATCAGCTGAATATCACTGAATGTCAGAAATAATTTTGTTGACAAGATAGATTCTCAGGGCACCTTTAGCCAAGCAGGCATTTCTGGGTTAAAGCAAGAAGGAAAAAAATCAAGCTCATCCCATATTCAAATAAAATCATGAAATTAAAATGTTGGGGATGAGTCTGACTCTTGATGTCTAAGAATCTCCTGAGTAAAAGATTTTCTTTAAAGGTGATTACTTTTTGCATAATTGGAATTGGAAAGGAGAACGTGTACCCACAATCTCTTAAAAGGGTTGTCAATTAATCAATATCTTTGACCACTGTTGCCCATTTTAACAAGCAAAAATCAAGTCAATGCATAAATGGCAAGCTTCCAACTGTCATTCCAAGATTTTCCATGGGTACACCTCATACATAATGATTCTGGAAATGTCAGTCTGGAGACCTCAGTGCACCCAAAGCAATACTCTGAAAATGCACGCAAGGCAGCCTACGGTCCAGCCACCCACATCTGCAACTGTCTCCCAGGTCTTATGAATATTTTCATACCAAATGTCAGCATGACGCCCCGACACTGGACAGATAATTTGGTAATAAAATCTATATTACTCTCAACAGAGCCTACTGAAAATTCAATAAACCTTAAAGCATATATATGGCCTCTCCTGTAAGACCCTTTTGACTGTGTCTGGATGAAGCTGCTAAAACACTCAACAGCCAGACAGAGAAAAGGACTGTATGGTGGGCGATGGGAACCAAAAAAAGATGCTGAGAGGAGTTAACACAACAGTATGTAGAAAAAACACAAAAAGACTGTCAGCTCCAGAAAAGGAGAGATTAAGATGAGTGAAATGGAACAAGTATGGAAGAAAAAGGTATAGGGGTAATAAAACAGAAACAGAGGTGGACAGTAACATCATTTTCTGCCCTCAGATTCCCAGTAATAGCCGCCTTAAGCAAGTTCTATTCCCTGTGCTCTGCGCATGAAAGGTCAGTGATATAAATCTATATCTGAGATGACTATTGGCATGGCTGTTACTGCTTTAACCCCATCTTCTTCAGCGGGCTTAGATATCTGACCTGCATTGATTAGTCCTAGGTTAAAGGTTCAGTCTTGGATTGAAACAGCACCAGAAAAATTGATTGGGTTGGTTTGGTATACTTTGTAAGCTACAGTCAGCGGAAAAGTAATACTAAGGCTTATGGGAGAAGTTCCACAATAAATTGTTTACAGAGGGGAGTTGTAGCTCTCCAGAGGAAAAAGAAAATCAACCATCCTTTAATGTAAGATTTTTGTCCTCAATAATACACCATACTGTGCAAAACAGCCTCCAGTAAAGTATGTGAAATTCTGCTGGAAGCTGAAAAAGAGCAAGTCAAGTTACATTACACCCTGATAATGGCAGTACAAACATGGACGGCAAAGTCTGCTTGTGTTGGAGGATAAGGAAGGAGTGAATCAATGTGGCTAGCTCTGAATAAAAGCACGCCTTTTCAGGTTCAAGGATAGAAACTTATTTTTCAATTACGTGCAACTCTTAATGGGCTGGCTATACAAGCATTCTCTGAGGCGCAGCA
>NW_023339762.1:22719-24492 GCF_004916995.1 Morone saxatilis | reverse complement strand
AACAAAAACAAACAAAAATACACAGGACCACTTTAAGAAATATCAGAATAGGCCGGTATTAGTTTTTTAGTCTAAATTCAGCTGACAAAAAAATTCACACCCTTAAGCTCCTTTAGTAGCTGTAGTTTTTGATCATATGAACACAACTTCCTCATTCTTGACCTTTGAAATAGGCACATGTGTATGAAAAGAGTTAATTAGCTAACTAAAAGTGGTATACAAGTACTATCCATTTATGATTGGCATGATATTAATCATTTTTAACTGGTCTTGTGCTATTATGCAGTTGCACCATTGTTGTGCGAGGGTTAGGGTGTGCGTTGTGTGACACTATTATTTAAACAAATACAGTTTAATACTACAGGTCACAGAATTCTGGGGGCAGCTTAACGAACTATTGTCATTTCAACTTGTGTTTCGCCAGTTAAATGCTGTTAATTTGAAGCTGCAGTAGCAGGAAATGTTTGCATTTGCAGTAACTTAATGCTGATTTTCTTTAGGTATTTCAGTACAGATGCTCTTTATGTAATACTGTCAATATTTAAATTTTGAAATCATTTTATCAGTGGCCATGCTGCTTCTCTTCATACAATACAACACAACCATTTTAATGAGTGAAATGTTTGGCCATCTCAAAAGATTTCTGTTGATAGTCCGTAATTTAACAAGCCATATACTGTAGTCAGCCATACCAATACACCTCCAGTCCCACTGAGACCATTTTAAGCATTTGGATGAGAAACCTTTCTGGGAAGAATGGCATTACATCAACATGTAGAGTAAATGAGACATCAGATAGGTCTATGTAAACCTATAGGATACAGGTTCTTACACATATGTTTGTTGTGGGGATGGGTCCCTCACAGTCGGGGGCCCTATTGAGGTAAATACTGGCCACTTACCAAATAAAGACATTATTTTAAGAAAAGATTTTTGCATTCAATGTATTTTTCCTACTTTGTTTATCTGTCTCTGCAGAATGCAGGGGATGTGGAGAGCACCTTAAATATCCTCAATGTCCTTGATGAACTTCTGTCTGCTGGTAAGCCAAGTTCAACTCTCAACCATGTAACTGCATTAACAGTAATATGGTAATATTAAGACCCAGAAATTAATATTTGTATTCTTTGGAGGGCATGCCACTGAGGCCTTTATTTCAGACTCCATGCATGCAGTCTAATTTAGTCTTAATGTCCTGTAAAGAGGACATCATGGGCTTTGATGTAACACACTTCTGTCTTTTCAAAATGGCAAAATGCAGCAAGGCAGTAAGGTAGATAAGTGATAAAATGTGATGTGTCACTGCCAGTGAAGATTTCCAGACAATTCTCTGCACAACATACTGTATATAGCAGAGGTGGCATTGTTTTAGTTAAAGTCACAAGCAAGTCCTAAGACTTTTATGCCCTAATGTCATAATAAATGATTAATAAATTACATTTTAACAACAGAACGAACAAGAAGAAATTATATATATGGTATAATTTGGAGGTCAGTAATGTAATGTGAGGTCTTAATGGTTCTCTCCTGCAACATGATTAGATGCTATTGGATTGATTCAAACAAAGTGGATCTGGGGAATTGAATGTCGACTCCGGAAATGAATTGCGTTATAGATAGATAGATAACTTTATTAATCCCACAATGGGAAATCACTTGTCACAGCAACATTTGAGTGAAATAAATAGGCTACAGATATAAAAAACAGGAACATTTGCATACAGCAGGTCCAAGGTCTTATTGTCTCTGGTGGTGCATGTGACAAACTGGTGG
>NW_023339762.1:20466-22694 GCF_004916995.1 Morone saxatilis | reverse complement strand
TGGGAAGGGTTGGGATGTGGAGCGAGAGGAGAACATGGATTGGAATCCCTGTGGATTATAATGAAGCGCCTGCCGGGTGTTTTGTTTCGGAGTTCCTGCGTAGTCCCACAGTGTGGATGACGTGCGCACACGCTGCTCTGCTTTCCCAGACGGAGGAATATAAACAGTGATGGCAACTAACCTGGAGGAAGTTCCCGTGGCAAATAACATGGACAAAGTCCGACTGCGCACAACGCTCGAATGCTCCACCACACCTGTTGGTTTACGAGCAGAACGCCATACTTCCCTCCTTTTCTTTCTTGTACCCTGGCTCATGTCTCCTGACTGCAGTCGTCAGATATCTCACGCAAAATGTGGCACTACAACGTTGTAACCCCGTCACTGCCCAACTCAATATAATACGGTGTAACGAATAGGGACAAAGAACACCATACATGAATGTGTGCTAAAATGCAGGATTTAAACACAAGAACTTAGAATTTTGGTTTTTTTAATTATGAAATACCAATTGTATTTGTTACAGCATATCCACAAAATAATTATCTTAAAAATCTTAATAAAAACCTTCCAGAAATACCTACTATTTATTCTATAATGATGAAAAAAGTGATAATATAATGTTGAATGTGTAATTTATCATAATCAAATTGAGATTGGCTAACCTGAGTGACTACGTTCTGTAAATCTTTACTTGCCGGTCGCGGTGGTGTCCCTGTTGGCTCGAACCATCTGGAAGCCGGAAATGGTGATGTTGGAGTCCGGTATCTGGCATCTCAGGCATTATTTTAAACATCTTTTCACCGAATCTGAGGTAAGGTCCAGGGTTTTGGTCGCATTATGACAATGATCATTGATATCGACCATCAGAATCCAAAACCATTGGTTATTTCACATTCCACAAGTATATTAAAGAGACCAATATGAAACACATGCCAGAGACTGTTTGCACTGAATGACCAGGCAGAGCATCAGCTCGTCCCAGGGGATTTCTTAAAGGTCATCCTCACTGTAGTACTGTGTGACAAAGTGTATAGCTTTAGGTCACACCTCTTTTCTTTGCGAGGAGTTTAACTTTGGTGAACTTTGACTGGCAAAGTCACAGCCTCAACCGATAGCAAAGAAGGACCGTGTCTGTTCGCCTCAGCCGGCGATGGTCCACTCTGGGCTTACTGTAGCTGTATGCTCTCACTGCTGAGATGATTCAGCACCACACTGTATACTTGACTCAACCTGATTCGACTCTGATACCAGCTTTTGTACGTACATACTAACTGACCTCAAAGTGAACTGCAGCTTGTATGCCGAAGAGGCCGTGTACAGGCTTTGGGGGCTGGCCAGATTCATTCATGTAACAGAGTCAGTTTATCTTGAACTAGGCTTTAATGCGACAAACGTAAAAAACCTGTTTTACAAACTGCAAGAGTCAAATTTGCAACATAATAATAATGGTAAATCCACACAAGTATATCTGAGTTTGTAACAGGTCCTTATTTGATCTGCTTTGATCAGAGGATCATTATAAATTAGTAAAGAGGAGAAGATCACATGTCATTACCTTTTACTTTTCTCTCTTTGTGTTGTCAACACCTCAGCCCCATTCCTGCAAAAAAAAAAAAAATCTTGTCTCATATATTTCTATATGGAGGAGAAACGACAGCTCTGAAACAAAATGTCTGGAGATGACACCTAAATCTATCATGCTCCATGGTTTGCCATTGCTCCAGTGAACAGGCTTCACAATCCTGCTGTGAAGAAAACAGGCTGACACAGAAACTGCTGCAACGGCCAACACATGGCAGCATATCAGAGAAATCTACATCTGAGCTTCTGATTCTTTAAATTTGACTAAAGCAGGTAATTTAAATCAATTAATCATCTTTTGTTTATCAAATTGAATATTTTGAGACAATGAAAACTAAGATTTTATTGAATCACAAGCAATCTATATTAGATTAACCCTAACTCTAACTCTAACTCACCTCACTATTTACATTGAGTACCAGTGCAAGAAGATGTGTGTTTGGTTATAAAGCAAGACAGAAAGTAACGGTGTGGAGGTTGGTGTGGCAGATTGGTGTGCAACGCGTTGAGGCAGGAGACCAGAGTTTGCATGCTGTCACAGAGCTGAAGTCACCGTAGTCTCTCCTTTGTGCTTGGAAAAGGAGTGTAAATCGAAGGAGTTGGGATCTACTACCACATACTTTACTAAATCCTACAAACTGGACCTT
>NW_023339762.1:17751-20441 GCF_004916995.1 Morone saxatilis | reverse complement strand
AGATGATATGGGATCTACGATGTAGCTGTTAAAAACAATGATCTTTTTTTCAGTAAATATACAACCTATGAATATTATATTTCTGACAATAGATCCTCCTAAATGGTACACACTTTAAAGATAAACTGGGTGCTGTAAATAGCCAGAGCTATGTTGTGTTGCACTTATGGTGAAACAGCTGTTTCACAAAACAAAGTTGTGATGCATCTATGGTGTTTCACCTTTGGTGCCCTTTTTTTTTTTGGCCCCTGCCCCTCAACTAGCAAGAGTCTGCCACTGGCAAGGACTCTTTGCTCTTACTGTTAGAGAATACAGTCAGGACAATCATCACAGAAACTCTTCTTAACAAAAAATGTAATTTGCAGAGAGTGTAAAAGACTTGTAAATGAAGGAAAGAAAAAGCACTTTTTTATCATCTTCCACCTCTGTGGATTTAAGAAGTCCATTAATCAAGCTACGACATTTACTTTGTTCTCATTAAACATTAACAGAAATAAACTCATTCTTTTTGTACTGCTGGTGATCCCTAAAGGTCATTGTTTAAGACTCTGGTGGGTGTGAAGGAGCTCTCAGTATTGGAACACACTTTAATGAAAAATGTTTCATGTACAGCAGTTCTTAGAGTGGGGTTAAAATAACAGCTCTTTCCACTCTGTGGGATAGACATTGATTTCCACTACATGCAGGTGTTACTCACAATTTAGAAAAGTCACTATGTATGGAATAATATGGTGTGCAGTGGAGTATAACAGAAGGCTACATGGGAAATTAAGGCGGTTATTCATATTGATTATAGTGAAGCTCAAGGAGCGTGGGAACTGAGATGTGGCACGTTTGTTGTTGTGACTACGACAACACCAGTGTTTCCATAGCATCTCAGAATAATCCTGTAATATTCTGACAATGTACACCATACACAACCTGACCTCCACTTCAAAAATCACAAAACTACAAGAAATGTAGAGGGAATGTAAAAATAGGGCTACAAGTGTGTGGCCATCCATCTGTATATTTAGGTTTTTTTTGTTATTTTTTTGCAAATTGGAAATATGACAAAAGCCATTTCCTAATGGAAATTTCAGTCTGGCCACTGTAGATTAGAAGGTAATTTCAAGAAGGACTACAACATTCACTACGGACATTTAGGAAGATCTCTTGGCAGAAATGGAATATAATAATCATATTTTATTGTACACTCAAAAAAATTAACGTGGCGAGTTGTGAAATTCTATTTATGTTAATGATTTATTTTCACTTTATTTAAAATACATGTATTTGTTAAGTTAAAATATTATTTTCTAATAGTCCAAAGTCCATATAATTATGTCTCTCATTATCTGTACAAAATATTAATGTGTTGTTTAATCACAAAAAAATTAAGTTAGGATTGAATATTGCTAACATCCAGAAGGTGGCAGTAATGCAACGCCAGATTTGCTTTGCCACTTAACGTCGGTAGATGCTAAATGGACCTGTACTTGTATAGCGCCTTTCTAGTCTTCCGACCACTCAAAGCACTTTAACACTACGTGCCACATTCACGCAAAGCCATCAAACAGAAACTAACTCATTCATACACATTCACACACCAATGCACAGCAGGGAGCAATTTGTGGTTCAGTATCTTGGGGATCGAACCACAACCTTCCAATCAGGGAACGACCCGCTCTGCCTCTGCACCACAGCCGCCCCACTGATGGATGGATCTTGGACATTGTAGCTAGCTAACTTTTATCCCGCCAGTCAGAGAACACTATCACCGTAAAACTAGACCAGTCGGGATGTAACTAACGTTATATAACTTTATATTCAGTCTATGGACATTTAGTTATGTTACTCTCTTCAGGTGATGCTGTTTACTGGCAGTTCAACAAGTCTGCACTGTGTTGGTGACCACAGAGAAATCTCTGTTTTTATATGTCTGTGTTTAGTTTAACGTTACTTTGAGATATCAGGCTTATTTTACAGGAAGGTAACCGATTCCTGTCTGTCGTTTCAGAGCTATTAAAGGTACTGCTATACAACCCATCATCTTCCTGCTGCTGCTTCATATTGAAAGCTTTTACATTGGCGAACTAGCGGGAGGCTTTTATTGTGAAGCAGGTACAATAAAATGCAGTGTAACGTTAATGTTAACCGTACTGAAATAAAGCACTTAACTGTGACTCTTCTTCAAAGCAGTAGGGCAGGAACCATCCACCTATTTGTGGTGAATTTGAAAATTTACTTTGCATGTTTATTTAGACTATGAAATTTAAAAAAAAAAATTTCATGTATTTTTCTTTAATTGGGTTGAGTGCATGGAAGTCATGGTAAGGACCCTGGAAAAATTCTACAAATAACTGTGTCTATAATGTCTAAATTCTCTGATTTAAGCTTATGTGAATATTTTCTGGTTTCTGTAGTCCTCTATGCCAGTAATCTGAATATCTTTGGGACCAAACAAGACATTTGAGAATGTCACGTGCGTTGGGAAACGGCAGTGAACATTTTTCAACTTTTTCACATTTGTCTTACAATTTGTCGACCAAACAACTAATTGATTCAAGAAAATTATCAACAAATAAACTGATGTTTTTGATGATTTTATGCTGCATTAATAATAATGGCATGATATATTTTATGTAGGGCTGCAACTAGTGATTGTGTCATGATCCACTCCTGGCTTTCCATCCTACTGCCAGCTCTGC
>NW_023339762.1:7322-17651 GCF_004916995.1 Morone saxatilis | reverse complement strand
AAAGAGTCCAGCTCCACTCCCACAGTGTCATTGGCCTTGCGGATCATGTAGTGAAAGGTTTGAATAATGACTTTATTCACCAATATGCTGCTGTTCATGACACTGATCAAGTAGATAAAAATAAAAGCATTCCCTGTTAACGCTGTCCAGAGTAAAACTGAATTATTACTGTTAGAAGGTAAATAATGTTAATACTATGTTTTGACATTTATTTCATAACCTATTTAAACTAAACAACATTTATTAATTTTTTTGTTAAAACCATAAGAAAACTCAAACTTGCCGTTTCAGATCACTCTAGTTGTCCGTGGCAGGGCACCTATGTTTAAACTCAGTAACTCAATAACTGTGTACTTTGCTTTGTGATGGGAATCATGTTTTTAGTTTGTGTTCTCTGTGTACAGTTTCTACTGCAAACCTGATAGGAGAAAACCAGGGACTGGATGTCATCTACTGCCTCATCCCTCAGTATACCACCAAACATCTGCACACCATCAAGTATGTATACCTAGGTTTTGTGCGCTTACATCCCGATATCTAACCCTAACACATTTAAGAAACACCTACAAGCTAGCCTCCTATAGCCCTTTTCCATACACATGTGCTGGCTTGGCTATACTCTGTATGACTCGGTGCACCAGCCCAGCACAGCAGCATCTACATTACAACAAGAATGTGTATAGACACAGGCAGAGAGAGCAGTAATGGTCAAGATAGCTTAAGATTGAATGAAGAGCGAGAACAAAGCAATGAATCGAATAAATAAAACATTTTGTGATTGTTTCACAGTTGTTATGTTTTAAAGCCCAAGGATTGGACTGCTTGGAGAGCTTTGGCACTTTGGCCCAACTCCAGAGATGGTCCATCTCTGATGCAGCTCAGCACAACTCAGCACGTTTAATGCGTAATGGCAACACAAATCAGCACAGCATGTTTTGACTCGGCAGGGTCAAAAGTGGAAAGGCTCTACTAGCCTTGACTTACAAATGTCAGCTAATCTGCAAGTGAGTGATAGTTGACGGAGGTTATGGTCCCTGGCTGACCCACAACATGAAATAAAATCCTTTCCTCAGAACCAGAGCACACTGATGGGTCACTGACTTGTTTATTTATAATTTGGCAGTTTGTGTAGCTATAATTAAGCATCTGGTTGACTAGGCAAGGTCAAGGTAAATCTAACTCTATAACTTCTTGGCCTGGTTCCCCTTATATTCATTTCAAATGGGAGTTAGTGATGGTTTCAGATGCAAATGTTTGCAATTGTGTTGTTGGAGCAGCACCAAATAGGATAATTGCATTTGTGCGGAAAATAGCAAATACATATTATTCTGTCACGACATTAGAATGATTAATTGTGGTTATAAACAAGACATCACAAAACCTATTTGCTGCCCCCTGATGTGAGCTGTGGATATTGGTGGTCCATAGAGATATCAATATCTGAGGTTTTGGTTAAGGCTGATTTCCCACTAAATTCCCACTATTATACAAGAATATCAAAATGTAATGGGGAGGCTACCGTGAAACTTGCTGGCTCATTTATTATTCCACTTCTACCACCCTGATGGCAAATATTAAAATTTTATTGCTAAGGCTTTTGTTGGTTTTGTTTATTGACTGTATTATAAAGGCTACTAGTGGGGATGCCTAGTTTAATATCAATTAGGCGCTATGAAACTGTGGGTCACTGTTTTAGTAAAGCCAGATCTGTGAAATGTGCAGCATCTCCATGCACAAACTGCATGACAGTATTAAAATTTACAGGGAAACATCATTCCAGTATATTAACATATCATTTGTCTCAACACATCATCATTTCTCCAGAACTCATGCATAGACTCTATCTCTTATTTAAGCCACCATCCTTCTGCTCTTGGATCGTATATCCTCTTTCCATCTGTCTCTGTCAGAACTGATGGCATTTGGCTCAAATAGCCAGCATCCTCCAGTATACCCAGTGAAGCATGCCAAGAGTACCAGGAGTACCGCCCTCTTGACCTGGCTCAATGCCAGGCATACCAGCCCGTGATAAACCACTAGTGAACATGAAACTCCCTGGTAGTGTGAGGGAATCGGATGCTCTGACATCACAAATTTATTGCCCTCAGGTTGAGTTTTCTGTATCATTTCTATGCAGGAACCTGCTGTTAATTGTTTCAACACAACTAGAAGATTCTGGGATTCCAGATTTCAAAGCCAGCTGCTACTTTGGATAATTTGATAGAACTGACAGCTGTAAATTCCTGTGATATAATGAGAGCAACGAGGCAGGAGATATGCAATTTGAAAAGTGTGAAAAGCAGTTAGACATGTCTCTCACACTGATTTATCCAATTATAGCTGTGATATGGCAACCATTAGATATGCTGGTTGGCTGCTGTCCACAATTTTAAAGCTGTAAAGTCAGACTGTCTGAAGCTGTACAATTGAATCTGTCCATCTATTCTCACCTGTCAGCAGCAATTCATCACTCACTCCTTTCAGACCACCAAACACTGCGGTACTTACTATCCTCTTCAGATTGTTGCAGGTGTGAGCTACTGTAGACTGCAGGAGATATTTGACTTGGACATTTGTATTGCAAGGATGCTCATTTCCCCTGTACTGCTTCATAATGTGCCACTCATGATCAAATTTTCAATTTTGATTTGTGGTTTTCCAGGTATTTCTCTATTTGGAAACCACATATTGAACTGTAGTCTATAAATTAGGGGTGCAATGGTACACAAAATGTACAGGTTGGTACATTTTTAATACAGCAGGGAAAACTCACAATATTGTGTCACATTTTGGATTAGATGAGAAATAGACTGAGCTACAATAAAGCAGAGGTGCTTGTCTTTGTAGAATCTTTTGTTTCCTTAGCACAAAGGGACATTGTAATGCCATTTATTTTGAGAGACTCCAGATCTAAGCCAGTACCTAAGGGCACTGACTGGAAAAATTATGTTTTTTTACATGGTAGAAAAATGCAAACACAGGGACAACACAGAACACACAGAAAGGCCCTGCCCCAGTCTTGATTCGACCTTCTTGCTGTGAGGCCACAGCTGTTTTTGTCTTGTTCCGCTAATCGACATATTTGCGCAATGCCGTCATAATGACATGTTTGAAGTGTTTCCACAGACATACCCGACTTGAGTTGAACATTGCAGCACACAGTTCGACACTAATCACAGCTCATTGAGCTTAACTACCCTGGCCAAGGCGGCTGTCATGCTACAGCGGATAGACAACAACTGGTGCACTGCCAAAACTTTCTTGGTCATATTCAAGCTCTAGAATTTCTATTCTACATGTGCAATTAGTAGACATAAATATACTATTTTAGCAGTAACTGTTCTGGTCACAGAGCGTACTGACCAAACGTCTTGTGTGAAAGACTCGGGACAGATATATGTACCATTGAACCCTTAGTATAAATATTACTTTCGGCAATAAATTTTGTTTCCCTGGTGATCATGATGAGCAGAGACCAGTCCCAACAACTATAGTGATCTCTGTGACACTCAGTGATGGCAAACAGAAACTGACTCATTCATACACATTCACACACACCAATGCTGTGCATCGGGAGCAATTTGGCGTTCAGTAGCTTACTCAAGGATACTTCGACACGTGGCAGGAGGAACCGGGGATTGAACCAACAACCTTCCAATTGGGGGACGACCTGCTCTGCCTCTGAGCCACAGCCGCCCCGTAATACACTCTGTCAGCCACATGCCTCTCAACCCGATCCAACATCATGTTCAAACGTTGCTGCATCCAGCAGTAAATCATTATACCATGTCTCTTCAAATATCTCACATCCATCGAATCCTTCTCTCCTCTTCTATTTTAAAGTGACATGCTTAAAATGTTGGCCTTTCTACCTCAAAATCAGGGCAGGAGCCTATAAAAACACAGATGAAAATCAGGTGGAGGGACATTCCTATAAAATTAGGTTGTGTATTTAGTTCTTACATGCAGGTGCACAGTGTGGTACCGTATGTCTTTTTACAGGCACTTTAAAAAAAATATTTAGCAGGTTATTGGATCACGATGCCTGCCTCTATGTCCCTCTCTTCCGCCAGCACTTTCCCAGGTGCCTTCACCATTATTCGTTTGTTGTCCACCTGATCCCCTTTTTTTATTACTTTTCTCCTTCTATTCCAGATCCTTCCATTCGCATCAGCTCTTCAATCACCTCATTCCCCTCACCTGAACCTCCCTGGCCATCTCCCTACCTGCACCTCATTCCATGACCTGCCACTCATTACACATATACCAGCCCAGATCCTTCGTTCTTTGCCAGTTTGTTGCTTTGTTGGTTCCATCCCTTGCTTTCTAGCCTCTACACTTTTTCTACACATGGCACTAAACTCATGTAATACTATTTTTTGTCATTAAATTCCTGTACTATTTCTGTCTGCATTTGGGTCCTACTCCTTGCTGCCTCACACTCACCAGCTGTGAGAGAAGATCTGTTTTTTCACAGTTTGGAATGCAAGCAGGTCTTCTTGTATGAGGGCAGAGGAGAGGGAGTTCACGCTAGAAGTGTCAAATGCTTCTGTCACTGCAAGCAGACCTGTCCAATTTGTACTGTAGCAGAGAAATGTCATGTATATGGTGATTCTGCAAGCAGCTTTGTAATACCCATATTGACATTTATTGTGAGGCGGCGACCTCTAGTGGCCGTAGTAATTATGACTGGAGCAGTCACTACCCTCATAGATAATTAAAATACAAACAAATTAATTTATTTTGTTTGGCACAAAGTAATGGAAGACATCAAAGGTCCCACATATGCGTGCAAAGGATTAAGAAGAGAGCATATAACATGTATGAAAAATTTTCGGGCGCCCGGTTAGCTCTGTCGGTAGAGCTGGAGACCCATGTCAGAGATGGGGTTGCTGCAGCGGCCCGGATTCGAATCCGACCTGCAGCCCTTGGCTGTGTGTCATCCCCTATCTCTCTGCCCCCCCTCTCTGTCTATCTTTGGCTGTCACTATAAATAAAGGCAATAAAAGGCACAAAAAAAAACTATTAAAAAAAAACTATTTTCAAAAATATTGTGCAGTGAATGACCCTAACCCCAGCAATGGCCCGAAGCTAATTTGAGTTTGAGATTTAAAGTTTATTTTAAAGTGACTTAAGGTGTTGAGTATTTAAATAGTTATTGGATTGCACTTATATAGCACCTTTCTAGTCCTCTGGCCACTCAAAGTGCTTTACACTACAGCTTCAGGGGCTTCATTTGGGTTTCAATGTCTTGCTTCACCAACAACACTTCAACATACAGTGGTAGGAGCCGGCAATCGAAATGCTAACTCTCTGATTGGTGGAAGACCTGCTCTACTTTCTGAGCCACAGGATGTAGAGTCACTTATGTTATGTTGAGTCATTTACATAATGACTTATGTAGCATACTTATTTTAACCCAAACATGATCTTTCCTTAAACCAACTAGGTAGTTTTTGTGTCTGAACCAAACCAAACTGATTATAAATCAGAATAAAGTTACAGTCTGAGATAGGATTTTTCCCAATTTGGTATTACAGAAGCAAATCCTTACCAACTTTTGGAATCCTATCTTATCTCAGGTTAGGAAATCCTAAATATTCCATCCAACATTGCTTATTAACTTTTATGTCTGTTGCCTATAGCTACATATAGCATATATGCTACTTTTCAGATTTTTCCGAGCTAAACAACATGATATGGCACCTAACTTTAAGACAGATGAGTTAGATTTGTTGGTAACGTCTGTAGAGAAATTGAAAGATTATATTTTTGAGAAATTATAACTTATAACTAAACAGAAATAAGAGAGAGAGAGAGAGAGAGTGAGTTGAACCTGTTGACATTTCGTTGGTTGTATAAAGCAATAGAAGAGCTACGATACAGATTAAAGATTTTGGGAAGCTAGGATGCTTGGGCTCTATTGGTAGAAATGGAATATAATATTCATGGTGTGTTTTCATTGGTGTATAATCACCTAAATATAGGAATTATATTTTTGTTACCTTAGAATTAGATATTTATATGTACAGTTGGCATGGGTCGCCTTCCATGGAGTCAGCCATGTTAAAACGCTGTTTTGTATAACTCTAACCTGTATTCTTTACCCTGCTGAAAGGCTTGCCTTTTCTTCCTTAGCACTTCCTTTTGAATATTCATATTCCCCTGCTTATAACATTTTCCGCACAAAAGTGTATATATCTGTCACCACAGTGTTAAGCTGTTGAGTGTTCTCACTGGTATCTAGGAATATGTCCCATGATGTATACACCCATTAAGTCACGACATTAGTTTTGATGCAACCCAGCCCTCTCCACCCCAAATGGCATAGCTTGACCATTGGTGTGCACATCTTACCTCAGGAAATATATATATATATGTTTGATGTGCTCCCAGGAAATATGGCAGCCGTATCCTAAACCTCACACCTGTCCACATCATCTTCCTGCTGGCTGAATGGCTGTTTATTAATTTATTTAGGATCCCCATTATTATTGCTTTAGGGCACAGCTAGTCTTCCAAGGGTCCAAACTGAGAAAACGTTAGTCGAAACAAATCAACACATTAAAATAACTTATATTAAACTTTAAAATCAACATAAATACCAAACATAAGACATACCAAGAAAGAAAAGAGTAACATTTATGAGTAAAATATACACAGTTTATCTGTGTTTATGTAGTGTATGTGTAATGATTGTCATTTGTTATAAGTATAACATCCTACAAATATGATGTTCCAAGGTGTTTTCTTATTTCCCTTTGAAACATTGATTTCTGAGTTAATTTGGTCAATAACACTGGTAAGGAATCCCATGCTTTCATTGCTCTATATACAACTGTGCATTTAAGGAAACTGTTGTCTTTCTTCTGTCTTGTTGAAAGACTAAAAGACAAAAAAACAGGAAGAAAAAGCAGGGTAGAAAAAGTGGGAGAGAAAAGAAAGAATAGTAAGGGGGAAAGAAAAATAAAGGAAGAGAAAAAGACTGAAACAAAGGAAATTTAGGAAAGAGGGACAAAAAAGAAATGTTGACAGAAGGGATGATTCAAACTGCTTTCAAACTTTGAACTTCCTAAATAATATACTGTGATGACTCAAACCCAAAGATGACATGACAGCTCCACAAGCAGATACACACATCTCACTGACTAAATGATAAATTCAATTTGACGTCTGAAATAATGGTGAAACACTAACTACTACCTCTGTTCCTTTTCCAGGGCAGCCATTCATGCCTTTGCTGCTTTGCTGTGCACAAGTAAGTTTTTCATAACCTTCATCATTCACCAGCTGATGGTTTCCATCATACTGGAAGTAAATCATCATCATCAAAGTAAAAAAAAGTCAAAGTCAAAGTCAGTTTTATTGTCAATTACTTCACATGCACCAGACATATAAGGTAATTGAGAGGACGTTCTCACTCTCCCACGATGAAACAGATGATCAGATCGAGATCAAGGTAGCTTTACGGGTGATCATCATCATCATCATCATCATCATCATCATCACTACAACACAACTCAAACCCTTTCTCAAGTGGTCCACTGACAATGCTTGAGTTTCCATGTATTTTTCTTATTACATGGATAACTGGTCATGCTGTGATACCATGACATCTCATTGAGATACAGTACCTATTTCAAATGAATCCAGTGAAATAATAAGAAATAATAAGGAATGACATTACAGTTACAAGATGTTGGGGATATGGGCTGAACTAAAAAATCAAAGTAAAAAAAATTAAATAAACATTTCCCAAAAATGGTTTCTGTCATTTTTCTGTTAATTAGTTATTTGAAGCTATAAAAAGGGGATTTCATGTCATGACAGCAAACCCCTGCAGGCGGCTGTGGCTCAGTGGCAGAGCGGGTCGTCCCCAGGTTGTTTGGTTTGATCCGGCTCCTCCTCTCCACGTGTCGAATAACCTTGAGCAAGATACTGAACCGCACAAATTGTCCCATAGATCGGTGTTGAATGAGTTAGCTTTCTGTTTGATACTTTGCATTGCTGTGTGAAAAGGTGATTGTGGCACGTAGTGTTAAAAGCTTTGAGTGGTCAGAAGACTAGAAAGGCGCTATACAAGTACAGGTCCATTTACCATGTTGAATTGGACAGGTGTATGGGCAGGGTCTTGATATAGCTGCACCAACATCAAACACTACTTGACAGACTCTGGCTCCCAATGGTGAAAAACAGTGAAAATAAGCAACTCCGTACATGGGTCGCCAGCTCTACCGACTGAGCTAACTGGGCGCCTGTATCTGGGATATTTTGGCTTCATTTTTGTTGAGGTGGACACGATGTCCATATTTTATGTCAATTATGTTAACCTGATCCCATAGTTGAAAAGAATATGGAAGCCGGGTTGAACTGTGGCAATAGCATGTGTATCTCATTGATGTTTCCTCCTCCTCCCAATGGACACAGTTCATTGAGGTTGAAGACTTTTGTTGAAAGATGAGATGTTGAATTTCAAAGTAAAGTAGAAAGCACAAGGTAAAAGGAACTGGAAAAAAATTGTGAATTTGTGAGACAGTGGAAGCAAGTATGACGACTATTATTGTACTAATGGAATTTATGTTTGTTAGAGAACGTTGGCAACATTCAGAAGGATCCACTTGATTTGGAGACAATCAGGGTGCAGGACAGAGACGAAGGTCTGATTTCCATGAACATCTTTTCAACTGCAATAACAGCTCAGTCTGTGTCCTGTGAGACAAATTCACAGCATCAAATTGTTTTGCTTTGAAACATTTCCTGATAACACTTATCTAGCTCGAAAAAAACCACTGTTGTTTTATATACATGTGATGTGATATTATATAAAGGATGACATAAGCAATAAGCACTTATATATGAAGGTTTGCATATTCATTCAATAAAGTTGAGGATTAAAGTGCACCAAGGATCATAGAAAGTTCTGCCAGTCATTCATTCACACTTTAAGCCTTAATATAATTTAGAAAGGTGAGTTCTATACAAATTCACCCACCATACAGTTGACTTGAATGACCTGGAAAGACCAAAACCATCTTTGTACCCAGCTGTAAACATGTTTATTTTTATTTAATTGATTTCAAGGGGAAGTTGTTGAACCTTGTTTATAAAAAAGTGTAGTAATTTGGTCACTGGTTGATTTCAAGTTAAAAGTAACAAAATATGCACAAAATATGACAGAACTTAGAGAACCACAAGGACATCCATAAATATACACTTATATACATAAATGTGCCAAAATATATACAATCAGATATATAAAAAAGTATCAAAATCAGAGAGCAACAATAATATATAATATAACAAAAAGGGTCCTTGGTGACCACATAATCGTTTTGTATTACCTTTTACTAGCCATTTCACACAATTCAGAAAAACAAAAAATTGAATGAACTATAGGCCTGTATTTATTATATTATGAATGAAATGTGCGTTATTTGGAAGAAAGTCGAGGTGTGACTGACTTACAGTGGATCCCCCTTCCCCCCCTTGTCTGTTCCATTAGGGAGACCCAGAGGTGAACTGTCCCCCGCCCCCTTCTCACACAGCTTCTGTGCAGGGCACCTTCTCAGCAAGCAGGGGCGCTTGCAGCTGTAGGGGGCGCCAATTTGCCAATTCCCCACACAGTGATATGATAGAACAGATAGATAATAGAAAACCCTAACTCTAAAACACCTTAGTTACATTGGTCAAACTATAAAAATAGACTATTTTCACTGGTGAATAATGCACATTTGGTGCTCTATTAAAGAACATGTCAGCCAGTGTAACAGTGTGGCTCAGTGATGTATGTTACAGTAACTGTTCTCTATGGTATATTTCAGGCTTTGATACACACACACAGCCACACACACAATACTTGTTAGTAGATATATTTATTGTTGGTCTGGATCTTTTCCTTTTGTTGACAGTCAAAATCTAGAATATTGCTGATCCTTTAAGCCAGGTCCTAAAAGGTCCAGTTTGTAACATTTAGGAATATAATATTCATAGCTAGGTTTTTAGTAGTGTATAATCACCAGAAAATAAGAATAGTGTTTTAGTTAGTATAGAACGAGCCTTTTGTATCTACAGATAGGGATCACCTTCTGTGGAGTCTGCAATGTGGAACGCCATGTTTCTACAGTAGCCCAGAATGGCCAAACCAAACACTGACTCTAGATAGAGCAGTTTGTGTAAAGTTTTGTGTATCATAAAGCATACCCTGCTTTACTCTAAATTGGAAAAATACACAGATCATCCATAACACACATTTACAGCAATTTGAGCTACAGTAGCTCGTCTGTTGGATTGGACCGCACGAGCCAGCCTTCACTCCCCACGTGCATTAAT
>NW_023339762.1:3064-7297 GCF_004916995.1 Morone saxatilis | reverse complement strand
TGTACTTAACCACTTTTAGAGGCTCTGACTCGTCTAGTCCATCAACGAATTTGACTTGTCAAAGTTGTTCAAATCTTATTCTGCCCATTTTCCCTGCTTCCTAACACATCAACTTGAGGACAAAATTGTTTAACTTGCTGCCTGTTACAGACCATTTGCAATGTGTGGCCTCTGTGAATGTAGGGTAATCATCCGGTAAGCGCAAAGGCTTAATTTTTTTCTGCATCTCTGAATTCATAACAGTTTACAGGCTAGATCCAAAGCACACCTGGATCCTTCTGAAACATGGAGAGTCAAACCATCCACCATAAAATTCTTACTAAAATTTACCTGGTCAGGTTAGTATGCACTTGCTCTGGCAACTTCTGTTCATTGAATATAGATAATAGATAGATGATAGATAGATAGATAGAATAGATAGATAGATAGATGATAGATAGAATAGATAACTTTTATAATAATCCCCACAATGGGAAATTCACATTGTCAGCAGCAACATTTGAGTGAAATAATAGGCTACAGATTATATAAAAACGGAACATTTGTATACAGCAGTTCCCAAAGGTCTTTATTGTCTCTGGTGGTGCAATGTGACAAACTGGTGGAAGGTTGGGAGTGTAGACGAGAGAGAAACATGGTTGAAGTCCCTTGTGTTTATGATGAAGGGCCTCCGGGTGGTTTTGTTTCGTAGTCCTGCAGTCACAGTGTGGATGACGTCACAGCGCTGCTTTCTGCTTTCCCAGACGGAGGAATATAAACAGTAAATGGCGAAACACTGGAAAGTTGCCAGTGGGGAAGATAATAATGAACCAAAAGTTCGACCGGGCTTTTACGAGTTTCTTTCAGATGTCCGGGGTTTGGCCAGACACAGCTCTTTTCACACAGAACGTGCCTGGGGTTACACCCGTGTTTGTTTACGAGCCGGCCAGACTCCCTCCCTTTTCTTCTTTGCCGGTGGGTGGACAGGTTAAACTTGGTGGGTTTTGGAATTAAACTGGTTGATAATTCCCGATGCCATTGCTTGAAGATTTTGGTACACTAGAAATACTGGGCTGAAAATTTACTTCTTTTGTCAATCCCTTAATTAAACCAGAATGAAAATCCGTACACCTTGTAAACACTCCAAGTTCTGAATTTCAAATAAGAATTTACGAAGGTTACCTTTGGAGGTTTTTGAATTATTTATTTGCGACGTAAAGAATCTCCTGGACGTTTTGAAGAGAATGAAAAAGTTAGGTTGGACTGGTGGGTCGATTGCCTGTTTCACCTGCAAATGTCCAATAAATAATTCAGAAAAAATGTTCCTTTTTGCTGTCGTTTTTACGAATCCCCTTATTATCTGAAAATGTTGAAGTCTATTTGAAAAACATTTTTTAATACTGTCAAAATAACAGTTCCCCCTGTTAAGGAAACAATACAGTCTGCCGCAGTATTGTTTACGCATATGTGGGAGTCAGGCTGTTGGGCAAAAGCGTGATACGCCCAGATCACTGGTTGAATTAAGCCTACAAACATTTTTACCATACGATCCATGTCATGTTTTCTACACTTTTTATCTCACCAATCACATTGATATTATAATAAAGCATAAACAGCACTCCTCTTTCATCCAAAATTTTAGACAACTGTCAAATTCTTCATTTTGCAAAAGGAACAGAAAAAATTGGAATATGTTTTTTAAACTAAATCAAAGTAATTTCATAATGTTCAACAAAACTTTGTGGATTTTTTTGATTAAATGGGAACAGAGATTAATAGATGTGATTAGATTGTGAAATTATTTTATTATATTGAAAACAGTCAAGTAAAATATGTTTTAATACCATCTCAAAAGTTAGAGTTTGTTTTGGCAAAGCAATTTATAGTGAAACCAGAAATTAAACTTTAATCTAAACATTAAATTGCAAACATGCTGTTTACCATTGAAAAATTCCACGGTTTTTTCATAAATAAAGTTTACCAGACTTTTATTTATCTTTTTATTTTATATTCTATACATGTCAGCGAAAGTCTTTTTTAACCAAATAAGAATTATTGTAACTAAATTTTGGCAAATAGGAGGCAGAAGTTGGCCTTCCCAGCGAAAACAACAATTTATTTTCAAATTTCACAGGAGTTGTGACATGTGGCCCAGCGCAAACATGTTTTTGACTGAATTTTGTAGAACTATTTTGGATGAGTGAAAGCCAAAAGCCGATGAATGTTTGCACTCTGCCAAACTGACAAAGTTCTGCCACACTGCTTGGGAGCGTAAAACTTCAAGACGATTTCATTTAATAAACGGCCCCCTGGGATGGTATTACACAAAGCATTTAAAAAGCAACTATGACAACAAGAACCAATTAAAGCATGAAAGGATTTTTTGGAGCCGTTTTAATTGACATTTGGCAGTGTTTTTAGTTCTTTTCCACAATAACTTGCCATTTTTCGCTATAGTCCTCGCTTTTATACTGCTCTTACAGATTTGAGAGCCATGTGAAAAATCTGGAAAATTGCAGGAGAAAACCTTTTACTTGGTTTCGCAGAGAAATAAGCATAATTGGTTTTTAATGGAGACGTCTGGGAGACGTTTTGGTGAAGGTTTTTTTTTCAGAAACTACGAGCTTTTTTGAGCTCATTCATTCGCATACCAGGTCTCACTTTCAGGAAATAATGTCAACCTGTTATGAATCCATCGAGCGTACTCCAATTAATTGTTTTGTTTTTTACACTAGTGCGTGCGTGTGGTTGCTTTTATAAACTATTTAATTTTGGTGTTGTTAAAATGATTTTAAAATAGTTAGTTGTTCTAAGATGTATTGTAAAAGTTTATTGTAATGATTAACAATATATGAAATAATCCAAAGGAAGTCTCGATGTTATACTGCGGGAAAGCTCAGAAATGGAAAAAATGGTAGCGATCAAGCCAGTTTTGTTAATGAACACCATGAAACAGCCGAATTAAATAAGTTCCGAAGTTGAGGAGCAGACACCACATTAATTGTTCCAGGCAAAGTGGTTTTCTATTGCAAGAGCACGCAACAATTAAATTGGTTTCCAGTAAAGTGTTTTCTATTGCAGTGGTTAAAAAGTACCAAACAAATGAATGTCAATTGACAGAAGTTTTACGTCAGAAATTCTTTAATTCCTGTTTCGGCATAAGGGTTTCCAAAATCACATCTGCTCAGTATCACAGTTAATTTTTCAACCCAGTAAAATTGTACACCGGTCCCAGCGGTGGTGTCCCCTGTTCTTGCCTCGAAGCCATCTGGAGCCACCGGGGAAATGGTGATGTTGGAGGGGAAACCGGTAAATCTTGCTTTGGTTGTAGCCAGGTTTTGTTCAAGTGAGTTGACTTAAGCAGGGATGTTAGAGTTGAAACCGTCCTCTTCTTTTTCATCTTCCGTTTAACCCGTCTGCAGCCTGCCGTTCTTCCTCCTCAGGGCTCCTGCCAGTTTTTAATGGAAGGGGTCTCTTCTTCCAGTCAGAATGCTAGGGTGTCTGCAGAGGCGATCATCTGGTCGCGGGGTGGTAAAACAATGCCGACCTTCCCGCCATGGAAGAAAACCCGTTGCAAACAAGAAATAAAAAAAAGTTGTCGCAAAAACGCCAAGAAAGTATTTAGGGCGAGCGTGGAAAAAGTAAGTTAAGAAAGTAAAAAGAAAAGCTGTTAAAAATAGCAAAAAAACACAGGCTAAAACAGCACTGAAAACACAACTTGAAACTACAACAATGATTGCCATGAACAAGGCTTGCGTTTTTGTCGCCGGCGCATTCATATAAGTGGGAAAGTTAAAAAATAACCTTTCTTCTGGTACTGCAGCAAGGAACTTCCAAACAAGAGAGAAATGCAGCGCATTTTCGCTAGGAGGGAAGTTCGTTTCAAACAACAAAGCCCGAAAAAGTTTTGCAAAATCAAAAATGAAAAATAATGTCTGACTTCCTGTGGGGTTTTATGTCCTGACATGTTTGTAATTTAGATAATTGATTAATTTCATCGGGCTTGATTGATAGATATAACTGCGTATCATCTGCATAACAGTGAAAGTTAATGGAGTGATTCCTAATAATGTTGCCTAAAGGAAGTACAGAATCTTGTGGAACTCCATGACTAACTGTAGTAGTTTATAGTTGGTTATCTGTCTGAGCCCCTTCCAGACAGAATCAGAGTCATTGGCCGAGAACTGATGTCTGAGTTTCTCTGAGTACTGCCGTGTAGCTTCTCTCACCGCCTTGCTAAACTTGTACTTTGAC
>NW_023339762.1:0-3028 GCF_004916995.1 Morone saxatilis | reverse complement strand
CCTGTCCCTGTCCCCACTCCTGAATGCTTGCTCTTTCTGCAACTGTAACTGTCTGAGTTTGGCTGTGAACCAGGGTTTGTCATTGGTATAATGCCAGGCGGGTATCACAGCCGAAAACTGAATTAACACACAAAACAAGAAAAAACAAAGCGCACCAACACACCGAGGCGACCTTTGTGGCGCCATCTTAGGAACTGTGGATAGACAGTGTTTCTTTATATGTGAAGATGAAACCATATTATATTATCACTGTCTTTGCTACTGTTTACATTCCCCCTGACACAAAATAAAAAAGCATACTTCATAGAATTATTTCTTAGGTGTATACGTGTATGTATATATGTATATAAATAACTATATATTAGTTTATTTTATGGCATTTTTTTGTCATTCTTTGAATTTGATTATCTTTTTCTATATGTGTAGCATGAAGGAAAGGCAAACTTTCATTTTGTTTTGTGTTGACGTGTGGATAAAATGGATAAAACAATAACGCTCCAAAGTTAGGCTACATTTGGTAATTAAAAAACTGATCTGTTTTTTTTCAAAGGGATCCCTTGACCTCTGCCTCAATATACTGTATGTGAATGAAAATGGGTCCTATGGTTACCCACAAGTCTCTCCTTTACAAACATGCCCACTTTATGCTGATCTCGTGCCGTTTTTTTGCATGCAGTATACATATGTTACTTTTGCCTAGTGTATTTAATTTTTTTTATTTCTGCATACTTGGATCCATAAACAGTATTGGAATTTCACAGATTGGGTATGACTGCAAAGCTGAGACTATATTCATTTGTGATGTTCGATCCTATAGTAACCATTTCATTCTAGTAAGACCATTGTTTAAAACTTGACCTCACTATAAAATGACCTAATTTGACCTCTAGGCTAAAATTGAAAGGAAGTTGACATGAAAAAGTTTACTAGTATATTATATCTTCCAAAGCTGAATGCAGCCCCACTTTGAAACTCATTCTGGCACCACTGTCTAATAATACTAGTACTACTACTAACAATAATCAGTTATTTCTTCATAAAGAACATGAAAGTGAGCATTAAGCATTAGTGCTGCATAAACTTCTGTCAGTCCCTGGAAATTGATTTCCCTACATGGGTCCTGATGACTTCATGTTCACTTGTTTCATTTCTAAAAAGTCAGTATGAACAAGAACTGCACCAAAACTAAAATGCAACAAAATATAATTCTTCTTCTTGGTTCAGAATCAAAGTACAGGTGTGAATACACCCTAAGAGGGACACTGTCATCATGATCTTTCCAGATCTTTCCTGGAATTGTAATGACTGTGGCCACACTGTGATTTCTCAGTGTGACAAACCTGTTCAATCAGGCTCATTAGTGGAGCTCACCTGTTTCCATTAGAATGCCAGAACAAATTACATGATGAAGGGAGCCAGGCACTAGTTTCCTATGCCAGGCAAACCAGCAGAGAGTAGAGCCAGCATTGTATGCCAAGAAGTTGAATAAAAAAAAAAAACTGACAACATGGTCTTACTTACATCCAGAGAAGGCTTAAGATGGTCTATGGTCAGTGTATAGATTATGAATTTAATTTTACACCATAAACAAGGAAATATGTGTATGTGCCAATAGGCCCTGAGCACGAAAAGACCCTCTTTGATGGAAGAAAAAAAAAGTTTGCTTTATTATTATTGGGCTTCACAAAAATACGACACAATGCTTGGCACATTATCTTGATAAATCATCTAATCAGAATGAAATAAAAAGATGTTTCCAAGACTCTTCCAAGTCTCATGATTGATTGTTTTATTGGAGAGATGGCTGGGCAAGTGGCTTACATTGCACAAATTCAGATAATTTTTTCATAAACCAAGTCAAGATTAGAAACAGTGGAATTCTTACCTGACCTACTATCAGTTAGGTTGTGTCAGTGAGAAGGATGCAGGAAATGGACCATGTGCAGAGGGGCTGTGGTGCAGAGGCAGAGCGGGTAGTCTAGTGTAAAATTACCATTTACTACAGTATTGGCCAAAAGCCCAGCAGGGCTGATGAAACAAAGACAAGAAAGGAAAAAGAAGTGAAAGAATAAAAAATGCCCTTAATAACTTGACATGGACTGTGATGACACTGATCTTTTAGATAGTGTTAGTTAGTTAGTTTAGATCTTTGTCAGCAGCAAGTAGGACCTATTGCAAGTTGTGTTGAGGAATGGACTCAGAACTCAGAACAACCATGGGTCAGATTTTAATCCTCTCTTTGATCTACTTGTCTACTTGGCTGGTTAGACACAAATATTGCCATATACTCTAGAGTCCTAGACTGCCTTGTGGTGATTGAATCTATCTATCTATTATTGTTTCCTTGTATTATGATTTGTGAGTGAAATGTGACCAGTGAAATTAGTCTATTGAACTTTAATGGTAAATGGTAAATGGAACTGTACTTGTATAGTGCCTTTCTAGTCTTCTGACCACTCAGCGATTTTACACTACGTGCCACATTCACCCTTTCACACACATTCACTCAGTGATGGCAATGCCCATCGAACAGAAACTAACGCATTCATTTATACACATTCACAAAAACACTGTGATAGATCAGGAGCAATTGCTCGTATCTGCCAAGGATACCTTCGACACTGCCGAGAGCCGGGGGCGGGACGATACAACAACCTTCTCCGATTGGGGGTGGGGACTACCCGCTCTACCTCTGAGCCACAACAGTATTGGTGAATAACTGGATTCATTGTCTTGACTTCTACAAACCCGCAATAGGGGGAAATTATAATTGATTTTACATTTTTAAGTAACCCTCCTCAACATCATGGGGGTAGCTCCTTCACATATCAGCTGTAAGCAACCACAAGCAAATTTTTCCAATCCTCAGCGATTGTTCAATTTAAAGTTGGTGGAATTATGTGCTGGGTTTTCCCGTTTTTTTTTAACATCGAGCATATCATGAGAAAAAAAGAGCAATTATTTTTTATTAAGTGGATGAATTCCAATGTTCATAGGTACAATCAACTGTGTTGGGAAACAAAGCTCT
>NW_023339761.1:297-2015 GCF_004916995.1 Morone saxatilis | reverse complement strand
TTTTAAAATAGAATTGTGTTTTATTTAAATTGTATTTGCAGATTAATATTAAACAACAACAACAATAATTACAACAATGAGGGAGGGGGGTTGGAGACCCCTGGCTTAAGTAAAAGTCTAAACTTTGAAAATAACAATTTAATTTAGTTTTCTTCAGAGAAATAAAATAGAGAAATGTCCACTGTGTATATTATTAAAGTTTTCTTACAACCTTTTTGCTTCTCTCTCTCTCTCTCTCTCTCTGTCTCTCTGTCTCTCTCTCTCTCTCTCTCTTCACGTGTGTGTGTGTGTGTGTGGTTAGCGTTAGCATGTACGTTAGCTCAGGCTAGCTGCAGGCAGCCGTTAGCAGGGCCGTAGCAGAGACATGTGGTTTTCAGTCGGAGTGATGAACATGTGACGTGTAATAATGAGCTGAATTACAGGAAGTGCAACAGGTCAGTGGGGTTGTTGGTGAAATGCACCGTCACTCTGATTGGTGGCGGTATTTATTGTTTACCTGTTCTTGTACGTTAACGAAGGAGGAGGTAACGAGGAAATCGTGCTGAACACACGTTGAACGTTAGCATCGTGAATGAACAGTTCGTCTGTGTTCCAAGTTGATCTTATTTTGAAAAAGAATCTATATAAGAAATTAAGTTACCAAAAATTTCAATCAGATGTTTTTCAATCAAAAGCAAAAGTTTTTTACAAGCCAAGACTCCGTTTCCATGGCAACAGCTGATGCTCTGACTAATACCTGGAAGAATCATTACCATCCCATCATGTTCTAGTAAATAGGACCTTGAGTTGGGGACTTGGATACAGGAGATATTTCTAGTTCGCTCTATTCAGAGAGCTAAGGTTACGCTACAATACAACGGTCCTCCACCCCTGCAACAGTCTGCCTGTGAGATTATTACTTTACTACCCCTTCATATACAATTAAAATATAAACACAATTCTATTTTAAGTGACTGATTTGGCACAAAATAATGTGTATATATTTTTTGTTATAGTTTTATATTTTCTATTATATTTTGTAATATTATTATCTCTGCACTATTTTCCCAAATGCTGCTGTGTATATTTGGAATTTCTCCTACGTGGGATTAATAAATTATATCTTATCTTATCTTATCTTATGTCAAAGGTCGTGTGCAAACAGTTGATAAGAAGAGAGCCGGGTTCAGGGTTTAGGGTTCAGGGTTCTTCAAAGATGATATAAAATGTTTAGAAGCTGCTTTGTGTTTATTTCTTGTTTCTTGTTGAACATTGAAGTGGCCCTAAGACAATGTGAGTGTGAGACCCCGGGTTTAGTCTAATGGATCGTATCAGATTCTGCTGGTTTTTTGCTGTGGCATTAAATCCGGTGGTTTTAGCCAGTTTCAGACTGGGAAGTTTTATCCACAGTGTGGCCCTCTATAGTGCTGTTTATCCCTGGTTTCATCTAATGTTTACTGGTGTTTTAGACCTCAGTTTTATCCAATATCTGTTGTCGTTTTACTCCTGGTATGGCCCTAACTGGTCTGAGAGCAGTTCACTTTGACTTGTCTAAAGTGAATGACCCTGATAAAACTGGAACACTTCCAACTGGTCTGGACCACTTTCACTTGGTCTTAACTGGTGTAAAACAAGAAGAAGAAGTAAGAACAAACTAGTCTACCACAGACTACCATCAGGTCTGAACTGGTCTGGTGTTAACCCAGTTCAAATTTGGTCTGAACTGGTCTGAGCTGGTC
>NW_023339761.1:0-169 GCF_004916995.1 Morone saxatilis | reverse complement strand
TGTGTGTGTGTGTGTGTCCATTAGCAGTACCATAGCTAAAGATAGTAGAAGCTATTTCTGATCCAACACATCCATCTCTCTCTGTAGGAAATAAACAGACCAATATGACACCAGGGAAACAATGATTAAACCAAACCACTCTCCGGTTTGGTTGTATATTCTCTGGTAT
>NW_023339760.1:2116-2722 GCF_004916995.1 Morone saxatilis | reverse complement strand
AATTTGGTCTCCCCTTTCCTGGTTACACTTAATACACGTATTAGATTACTACTATCAAATGTATGTAATACAACTGGAGTAACATAAGTACACATTATGTATACAGTACCAACTTGTGTCAGAAATTAGCAGATTGGGTTCAGGCCTTGAAACAGGAATCATGCCACTCGTCAGGTGTAATTTGCATTTGTAGATCCTCCCTCCAGGCTTTTAACTTTGATTCAGATGATTCTGTACAGCTCATTTATAGTGTCAAAGGTACAGCCATACACTAACAGATTGTGTATGAGAGAGGGATAGCATTACTAGTGAATTGTCTGGCTGAAATAAAACTTCTGATCTAAGCATATTTGGGATGTTGTGTTTTCTTATCAGTCCCTCAAATGACACTAGGACTCCATCATTAGATCTAAAGACATCTTTGAATTCTGCGAGACCCTCATCCTAAAAAATTTAAATCAACATTACCCTCATGACATTCAACCAAATATTTTTGCATGCCAGATATTAATCATATTAAAAACTATGGGGTTGGTTTGTTTTCTAAGTTTCTTAATACCTGCAGAGTTCATATACAAGTGTAGAAGTAGACTACTCAGTCTTATA
>NW_023339760.1:0-2061 GCF_004916995.1 Morone saxatilis | reverse complement strand
ATACCAAAGTATTTAAAATCATTAACTAGCCCATTAATCATTATTGGCTTACTTACTTACTGATATTTATTTCTATGGAGCTTGTTAAACACCAGTTCTGTAGAGTTAACACGACTAAAATATAGAGTCTGTTAATGTAAGTGTAAAATAAGAACCTGTACTGCTGTAAGGTGAATGTAGACTACATGTAGTATGGTGGATGACTGGGTTCACGTTAGGACTGTCCTCTAATAAAAGACTTTTAGAGTCCAAAGTGACGACAGGGTATTATTATTAACACATTGTTGAGGATAAATAATGTCACCGTTACAAATCCAGATATTATCTAAATATGAAAGATCGACGTCTTCAAATAGTTGGTGGAAAACTTTTGAAATAGTTTAGTATGCTACGTCTATTTGTCGGTGACCACTGTTGTTTGTTTAAAATGTTTAATATGAAACAAGATCGATGGCTTAGTTTCGCTTTCGCACTATGTACTGTTACTCTAAGTGTTTATAAACGTTTTAGTAAATCTTACTTGCAGATGCAGCCGCGTGGCTGAAGAACAGCAGAAAAATACTCTTCATCATCTTGATTTAAGGAGAAAATTAAAGTTTAATTTCATTTGAACTCCATGGCTGCCAGTGGATGAACTGAGCATGCGCAGTAGCTTCATTCCTTGCACTCAAACTTGGTTGTGTTGAAGAGTGAAACTGAGTTTCGTCAGAATGGACACATACAGGAGACAAACAGAAACATTTTAACTTCGACATTACAGTTTAGAGAAGTCCTAACAGCAGTGTTAAAGTGCAGGTTGTACGCAGGTATACAGAGTCTGCCACTTATTTTTCACCTGGCATTGTTTATACCCACTTCTAAATTCCCTCTGATGTACATCATTCAGTGCTGTTCTGCAAGCTCTTTTTTATTGCAAAGGCCTGACATTTTCATGAGTGGATGGAATAAGAAATACTTACTCAAATGCATAATCATGTAGTCGTCTCACCCTGCAGTCTGTTGGCCTGTACTGATGGCAAAATGTGAACCTCTTCTGTGTCTAAAGTTAGTTAGTGCAAAAACTACTGGACCAGTTATGAGTGAAGTCAATATACAAGAGTAGTCTTACATGTCACTGTTCATAAGACATTTATCCTTTGCTGGACAAGCTGCTTTTTAAAAAATAAATTGGTGCATAAATTAGTATACTCACTTCTCCAGGCACTACACTGCTGCTTATACAGATACATTTTACATTTGACTCAATGCAATGTACCAAGCAGTTCAGACAGACAAGACAAGTTTCATAAATTTCATATTGCAACTTAGTCTGAACAAACTTGTGCACTAGAACTACTAAAAACTGAATAAATTAAATTAAAATAATGGATTAGTCAAGTAGTCACAGCTGAACAGCAGTTGTGGATGAAGTACTTAGACACATAACTTGTAAACAATGTAAAACTATTCTATTACAAGTAAAAGTCCTACATTCAAAATCCTACTTTACTAAAAGTATTGTCAGCAAAATGTCCTAACAAAAGTAAACGTACTCACTATGTAACTGTAACTGATATTTAATATGACCTCATAAGATTATTGATACTCAGTGACAAATCAAAGTTTATTATAGCCTAATTTAACTAAGATATATATATTTAGTTTATCTATTTCATCATATACAGTTTGGTAGTTTAATACAGTGTTTCTCAACCTGGGATCGGGGTCCTCTAAAGGGTCACAAGTTAAAGATCAAGTGTTGTATAAAATCTCATTGAGCCTTGATCAGTTGAAGTTGCCGTAAGTAAAAAACACAATGCAAAACCTTCTGAATGTCTCTCTGCTGCTCATATAGCCCCACTAAACACACAGCAGAAGGAGCCCAAAGGGACAGTTTCAGCAAATATTATAAAAAGTTATTTTCATCTTTAACAGTGTTTATTTATCTTTTTGTGTAAAATCTTAACCAGAAAAGTAACTTAATCTGTCAAATTAATGCAGTGGAGTAATATATTTACCTCTAAAACGTAGTAGAAGTATAAAAATGTGATAAAACCAAAATACTTAAGTAAAAGTACCTCA
>NW_023339759.1:0-3907 GCF_004916995.1 Morone saxatilis | reverse complement strand
CCCGAACCAAGCCGGCGAAGTAGCAGAAGCAGCGAAGTAGCAGCAGCAGCGAAGTAGCAGAAGCAGCGAAGTAGCAGAAAGTAAAAACTCATCTCCAGCCACACCCCTTTCCTTGAGTCTGCACCATAAGTAAAGGAACCATAGTCCAGAATGGCATGTCCTCACCATTGGACCACCCCACTGTGAAAACTTAACTGATATACCCACCCACGCCAAGCCCACTGCCAAGCACCAAACCAACTGACAATGCCAAGCCACTTGCCAAACACCCACCCTCCAAAACCACTACTGCTAACTAACAAATGCTAAGCCAAATGCCAAGCTAACTGCTAAACGCCAAACTACCTATTAAATGTGCCTGACATAACCTCAAGCTACCTACTACAAGCTAAGCTAACTGCTACATGCTAAGCTAACTGCTAATGCTAAAATACTAAACTAAACGCTACATGCTAAACTAACCACTAAATAGTACGCTAACTGCTAAGTAAAAATCCAGACTAGGCTCAGGAGTAATAACGAAACGAATTAAATTGAAGTCCTAGGTTTAGGCATACTACCCGTAATTCCATGCTAGTCAATCGACATGCCTCACACCCCAATTGAGGTTAGGTTTAGGATTAGGGTCAGGGTAAGGTTAGAATTGCGGCTAGACTCCAGAGTAAGATTAGGACGAATGCTCCAATTAGGATAAAAGTCTGGATTAGGACGAATGCTCTAATTAGGATAAAGGTCCGGATTAGGACGAATGCTCTAAATTAGGCTAAATGTCGAATTAGGACTACGCTCCAATTAGGATAATGTTCAAATTAGGACGAATGCTCCAATTAGGATAAAGGTCCGGATTAGGACGAATGCTCTAATTAGGCTAAATGTCCGAATTAGGATGAATGCTCCAATTAAGATAAATGTTCCAATTAAGATTAATGCTAAGATTAGGACCAATACTAAAGTTAGGATAACCTAATTGTGGAATGCAAAACTACGCCATCAATCAAGCCCTGCCCAACAAAAACGATTGATCAGACTATAACCATAATCCCCACCATAATCCTATCCCCGGAGCAATTTAGGCTTTAAGTAGAACCCGTTTGTCTGAAGGCACTGGCAAAATATATATATATATATATATATATATTAATCACAGTGACTCTCCCTGTGCTCCCGAGCAGCCGCGCCGCTGGGCTACTATCTCATCGCAACATCACAGTTTGGGATGGAAACTCAACGGCAAGCACTGGTCGGCGCATGTCACTCAGGGTTCTCCCCCCTCGGCCCCCTAAAGATCGCCAAAACTGAGTCTAACCTCAACCCAAGAAAAAGAACAAGAAAAGACAAGAAAGGACAGAGAGAATATACAGAGAGAATATACAGAGAGAATATATAGAGAGAATATATAGGGACTGATCAGTGGGAGATATAAACGCACTTCGACCACGACCCGCCTGTTTCGGCAGCCCTACTCTCCCCACCCCCTCAAACCTGAACGGGACAGAGCAAGAGGGGAGATAAAACAGGAGAGAGAGAGAGAGAGAGAGAGAGAGAGAGAGAGAGAAAATATATAAAGAATAGGGACTGATTGTGGAGGAGCCTTAACGACCCTCTACACACAACCCGCCTGTTTCGGCAGCCATACTCCCCCAACCCACTCACGTCCGAGTGGGACAGAGCGGGAAGGGAGATGAAAAGCGAGAGAAAGAGAGAAAGGAAGCGCGAGACCCACGAGGTGAACCCCCAACCCACTTTATTTTGCCTGAGCCAACTTCTGGCTTAACAATCCTTTTCCTTTCTCCTCTATGAGATGAACCCCCAACCCTCCTTATCATGTCTGGGGCAGCTTCTAGCTTTTGAGAGAACCCGGTTATCCGAAGGCACTGGCGGGTTAGGCAAGATTTAATCACAAAGACTCCCCCCATGCTATCTACACGACAGCACAGTTGAACTGGAGAGCCAAAGGCAAGCACTGGCCAGCGCATGTCACTCAAGGTTCTCCTCACTCTGCCCCCCCACCCCAACTGCTACTGCAACTCAATCCCCCAAAAACGACAGAACCAGACGATGAACAAACACTCTTTCTAGCTTGTACTGCAAATATACATATGTATTTGTTATACTCTTCAACTGTGGAAACTATCCTTACATACTCTTAAATCAAGACGACAAACAAACGCTCCTTCTGACTCATACTAACGGATATATCACATGTAATTTACTGTTACTTTAACACCTGTGGAAATTATCCTCCTAGCCCAAGACAATGAGCAAAACACTCCCCTTCTGGCTCATACTGGTGGATATACCCCCAAACTTGTAGAGTGGTTTGGTCTTGCAGCTTTAATTCCAGACCTAACTCCAGGCTTCTCGTTCGAAAACCAAACTGGCGGATGGCGCTTCCTTAGTTAATAAATCCCAAGAGTTAGATTAAATTCACGCCTTCCTGTTGAATAAGGCGACAATCACCGTGGCGGTAATACCTTTCCAGAAATAAAAGTACTTGAGAATTGTACTTCAGCGCAATGTAAATATGAAGAGAAAAAGGGAAATAAACGACGTGAAGAGAAGGAAGCGAAGAAGAGAAGCAAAAGAGAGAGAGAAGGAAAAGTAAGGAGTGGCCAGAGCTTATCCCCTTATATAAATCTATCTAGAGGCGGAACTGGGAACGAAGAGGGGGCTGACCCTCGGCGCGTCACTTTCCCTCCCTTTGGTGACTTCCTGTTTGATAGAAGTAATTTTAAGCTATAATCATCTTTTAAAGTTTCTAAATCAGATAATTCCCCGTTCATGAACATTCACCAATGAACTTTGTACATAAGTTTACATGTTTTATCATAACATTAATTATAGAACCAAGACGTCCATGGGTTGAAATACCTTACGTTATACCAGAATCTTACCAAAGAGGGGCACCTGTGGCTCCCATCAAGCAACATTCAGACATTTTAGACCATGATTGGTTGTTAACTCCCAGCTAATCCTGGACCACAGAAACATCCAGAACAACACAGGAACATTACATTTTGCGTCCTTACTCATTCTGGATGGTAATCCTGTTAATTAGGAGAAGATCTGAAACTTCATCTTAGTAGCTTAATCCAGGAACTAAACCAAGTATGCAAATGTAAGTTTGCTTCTGCTGTAAGAGCTGGGCCTTACATAGCCTACTCGTGAAATCACTGTCTTTAAAACAGAACAAGACAGTATGCCAAGATGTGAGATCCAAAGGAGTTTCTTCCTCTGGAGGTAAGAACTGTCAGACTGAAAAAGGAGTGTGAACACATTTCAAGGACATCTAAGTCCTTATGTTACAGTCAACAAAGGGCAACTTAATTATCGAGCACATCTCCTGTAAGAAGCAACATTTAGTGGCTTCACGAAACTTGAGCATGAAAGTGTCCTTTTATCTGGGGAAAAAGGTTAGAGTCGTAAACCACCCAAGACAGTCTTCTTCCCTGCCTGGCACGGCAAAGTCTTATTCTCCTTTTTCCTGGTCAAAAAGGTCAGAAAGAAAGAGGGCGCTTTCTGGACCCCTCCTGGTGAACATAATTAAACCCAAATTTGAGTATTATGTTGCATTAAGAGAACGATAAAATGTCTCTTGTAGATAGCGAAGACGAGGACAAGGTCCTACAATACCCGTAGCAGGTAACACTGTGTTATGCGCTGTTGTTGTTGTCTATAGACTAAAGTACAGTGATTGCTGTGTACTGAAGTTTTATTGGCTTCACTCCCAGAGCTCAAGAAGCTCATTGGTGCTAAAATTTTTATTTTTCTTTCCGGTCAGTCCTGCTGATGAGGACGGTTTGCTGACTCTGGAAGAATATAGTGCTTTTTGACGCTGTTTTTATTTTTTTATTTTAATTTTTTTTTTAAATCCATGGCACCTTTTTTGTTTTATTAACTTTAATTT
>NW_023339758.1:0-3348 GCF_004916995.1 Morone saxatilis | reverse complement strand
GGTTGTTCTTATTTTCTTCTATTAGTGTTGAGTAATAGGCTCCTCTGGCATTACGGAGGGCCTTTCTATAAATTTTAAGATTATCATGCCAAATTGAGCGATATTCTAATAATTTCGAAGAACGCGGGACTAAAGTTGTTATAAGACTCTGTTATATTCAGACATGGCATTGAATTAAACACTGATGGAATTTCCTCCTTAAATTTAGCTACAGCACTTTCGGATAGACATCTGCTGTAGGAAGAAGAAAATGGCTTGTAATCTAATAATAGTAATCAAATAATTAAAAAGTTGGTTTTGCATAATATGTCCCCTTTAAAATCTATCAAGGCAAGAAATAGGATTGGCTGAATGTGTGTCAGAAGAAATTGCTTAATAGAAAGAACAAAACAGAAGCATGGCACACAAGCTCACAATCTCTGGACAAAAACGCATAACTTTAACTACTTTAAGTATGATTACTTAATGAGATGGATACCATTCGAGATATTCGCTAGTTGGCAGCTGTATGTGTGTGTGATTCATGCATGTGTATTGCAGTCCCCTAGCTTACTAAGCCCTAAAAACAACAGTCCATCCTAGCCAACGGGATTTGAGCTTTGGAGCCTGCCCCTGATGATGTGCTGATGTGCGTGTTTTGATGAAGCACATTCTCCAGTTGAAAGAATCACTGGCTGGAGACACACACATACACACACACGCACACACACGCACCCAGTTCATTGACACCTACCCTTAATCCTGCACCAGCCAGTGCTGCTTGATGCTGACTCCCTTTTGCTTTAGCCTGAATTTACTGAATTTGCTTTATCAAAATCAACAATATGTTAGTCCTTCTCCCAATACTTTCTGACTTCCCTATCCTGTCTAAAAACAGCTCACACACATACTTTATATAGTTTAATTTGTAATAACAGCTCAGTTCATTCCTGAAAAAACCAGTGTGTATGTTTTGTTTTTTGGACAACAATGGCACATTGACATATATAAGACAGTTTTTTTTTTTTTTGTCAGGCCGCCATTGTAACGTTCATCAGATGACTGGAAACTACATGTGGGATGAAGCCTCCAACAAGGAGTTTCTGATTGGGACCAATCTTGACAGCCGGTTGCCTCTTTGGTGGGATGGATCAGAGCCATTATGGGTCACCCTGCAGAAGCTGGGAAGGAAAGTTTTCATGTACTACTGGCCTGGTGAGCACATTAATTGTTAACCTGAACACTCAACTGTTGTTGTAAGTAAGTAAAGCTTTATTTGTATAGCACTTAATAAAACACACAGTTGCAAAGTGCTTCACAAACAAACAAATTAATATAAACACACATAAACATGTGTTTATGCATATATATACATATAGATATGCACATACACAACCATACACAATCATATACATACATAGGGAACATATAAATACTAACATATGGAAGAATAAAACAAGAAGAAAAGAATAGCCAATCTGATTGATTGGGGAAGATGATTCCACACCGTTGGGGCTAAAACAGGCAGGGTCACCTACATGTATGGGTGTAATTTTACAAACTGCAGGCAGGTTGACTGGCTATTAAACAGCTTTTCTACACAGAAAGTGTTTCACTTGTGTCTTTTCGTTGTCTTTCTCATGCAATTCTGATAGAACAGATAAACTTCTATTTTAATCAGTACAGCTGTCTGTATAGCCACCTTTGTTGTATTTGTGCTATGCACACATAAATGCAAACCAAAGGGTGTTTTTATAAGTCATACAAATAACTTGAAATACAAAGCTTAACAGTCTTACACCATCTGGGAGGAGGGACAAAACAAATATGGGCAACTGTAAGTCGATGTCAAAGTGTCGATCAGTTCGTTATGTTATCAGTAGCACCGGTCAGTCTGGCGCCTCCTTACATAAAACACTGACCTCTGAGGCCTCTTCAGGTCAACACATGCATATTAATATTAAAGATTCCATAGATTCTCCAGCACACTGTTACAAACAATACCAGAAGCAAGTTCAAGTCTTTAAAAAAAACATTAATAAAACCGTAATGCCAGAAGTCTATTTAGTTTGAGGCTTGGTTGGAATTGAGTCTATTTAAAGGCTAGAGAATGATTATTGTGAGATAAAAGTCTAAGTCTAACCTGATGTGAAATAATGATTACACACTGATCACAACACATCTGTGCCTTGTGCTCTGCTTTGCTTGAAACATAAGCTAAATTCAGAGACAAACAAATAAAAACATTAGGTGACATTAAACTCTTTCTGAACTTACTTACTAACTCTTGCTTAGACCCCTTTGTCTTCACACATACTGTAAAACTTTGTATTTGTGAGAAAAGAAAGGCATGCAGTAGCAAGCTTTATGGATGAAGATTTATTAACAACCACCAAGTCAGCCTCCTGAGTACAAATGCACAGTGATAATGTTAAAAGCTGGAGTAAGCATTGACTTCAATGTCCGTTTGCTACTATTTGCAATGTGTAATAATTAGAACTGTCTGTAAAAGATGGAGTAATCTCATGTGTGTGTGTGTGTCTTCAGGCTGCGAGGTGGAGATTCTTGGTGTCCGTCCATCATTTTGTGAGGAATATGTCTACAACCCATCAGAGAAAAACCTCACAGACTCAATAGAGAACGCTCTCAACGTCCTAAGGTAACAAAAATTAACTTCACTTGTGATGTACCCTGTGATGTCCTCTGGTGCATGGCTTACTTTTAGCCTTTACATGGAAAAGAGCTGCCAATTTTACTGCCAATCAATTAATGAATCAAAAACTGAGTTTTTAACTGGAAAACCAAGCAGCATAAGACAGACCTTTTATACTGTAGCCATACATATTAATTATTTAACCTCAGAGAGCTGTGTTCTCATTCAGCCCAGCTCAGTTCAGTTACATTTTTAACTTCTTTTATTTCCCTTTATCAGGTGCAGTCATATACATTCACACGTTCAAGGACACAATTTAACATATATTTAAACTGTTATCTGTTAGTTCTTCTTGTAGTATCTTATATATGTGTGATATAACCTTCTTTTTAATAGTCCCTTTAATTATTAAAATAAAGAAGGGTAAAGTGCATAGTTTGTCCCATTCTTTGTGTTTCTGTAAATAGTGTCTCAGTTGGAGATATTTAAAAAAAATCATGGGGCTAGAAAGGTTGTATTTATGTCTGAGCTGCTCATAAGACATCAGGACTCCTCCGTCGAAAAATTGGTCCAACATAACTAAGCCATTCCGCTCCCATTTCTTGAACCCGGTTCCTAATTTAGATGGAAAAAAGTCTATTTTGTGCAATTTTCATTGCTCTAGATATTGACACAATCTTAATTTCTTCTTTACATTGGACCATATTCTTAAAGTG
>NW_023339757.1:0-2059 GCF_004916995.1 Morone saxatilis | reverse complement strand
ATCTTATCTTATCTTAGTAAGTAATTAATTAAGCATTAATTCCAGTCCTATACAAACATGACCATTCGTCAAAAAATATAATATTGTTTCTGATTTGTCAAAAGTGTCCATTTTAATAAACAGTGGATGGGGATTTGGCAAAGTACAGAAACTTTAGGACCTGGGATTCAGACTCTTTTATAGAAGTTACTACTGCCGCTGTAATAGGGAACCAACATGGAACACAACAATCGGTGACAATTTGTTTCTTTGGGGCATTTAAAAAAAAATCTGTGTTTTATATCAGTTTATATCACTATTTCAATATTTTTATTAAAGCTGTTGGCATATCTGTTTTATTTTGAAGTTCTGTGTTTAGTACGTTGCAGTTTGTACTTACATTCACATCAACACTTATGGACCCTTCCAGCTTCCTGCCTCCCTGTGATAAAGCCTCCNNCAGGAGGAGTCAGTTCTCTCTCTCCAGCAGTGAGGTAGGTTTGGTTTTAGTCTCCCCTCATTGGTTAGATTTCTAAAGTCTGAAAACAGCACAGAGGAGGAGTCTGGTTTCCCTCAGAGATTCAGCAGCAAACAATGCAAGGATGCTAAATCAAACTAAAACACAACATTGTTTTTTTATGTTTTGAAGTGAGCTGTGAGAGCTTTTAGTGCAGCAGGTGAACTCTGTGTTGAGTGAGGAGCAATTTTGAGTGGAGCATCTCAGAGAGGCTTTGAACAGAGGAGCGGGCAAACAAACAATTCTCAGCACTCCACTCTGCTCACATACTCTGGTCTGAACTATACAAACTCACCTAAGTCCTTAACCGTCAGGTTGATTCTGAAGACTCTGACTGTCTTTCGTTGTGTGCTGCTGCGAGCTGAAATCACACACACGTATATTCCAGTGTCGCTGACGGTGACGTTCTTCAGAATCACAGAAGCGTCTCCGTTCTTCAACTCTGGATCTCTCAGCTCCACTCGACCATGATAAGATGGAAGCTGGTTCTTTTTATATGGGTGGTTTGATCTGAAGAAGAACACACAACAACCTGACTTCAGGTCTGCTCGTTTCCACACCACCAGTGTGATGGAGGCATTATTGGGATTCTGACACTCAAGAGTGGCATCCTCTCCAGGCTTCAGTTTCACCTCTTTTGGGTCTAAAAAAAGAGCAAAGCAGGAAGCAAAAGTCAGTAATGCAGTTATTTAATTGTCAACAGTTAATGTTCCAGAAGCAGCATGTGTTTTAACTGTTCGTTCACATGAAACTGATCTGACAGTAATAGCAACAAAGATCTGAAACAAACATTATTTGACATGTGACACAATATTTTTACACATGTCACATTGTTCAATGCAAACGTGAAAGTCAAAGGGGAATCAGATGAGTCTCAGGGTTCATAAAAGCACACAGAAGGAAATGCCAAAGAATCCCTTTATTTAATTTGTCTCAGGGTTTCCAACATAAGACTGCACACAGACTTCCGGTGACGCCATGGACGCGCTTGCAGCATCATAATTTAGCTATGCTGGAAAAAATTTAAGATTATTAAGAGTGACAACTACAATATTTTGATGCTGAAACATAAAAGATAGATTCATGAGACATGAGTTCCTCTGCTGGTCAAAGGAGACAGGATAAACCTGACCCCTCACAGGGAAAAGACGATAATAAGCTAAATCCACCGAGCCCAACTAGCAAAACCAAGGCTAGCAGCAACACTTGTCAGTCAGACTCAACGATACTAGAGTTAAAAAAACACAGAAAAGAAAATCAAGACAGACACAACCACAATAAATTGGCCCTTAGCTGTGTGGAACAAACTATTTCGGACATAAAGGACCAGCTGGTGGAACACGAAGAGAGAATGGGAGGACTGGAGGAGAGAGTCGGTGCGGCCGAGGATGCGGAGATGCGGCACCGCAGGGTGCTGAGATACTTGCTACACCAAGATATCGACCTGTCTGCAAAATGTGATGACCTCCAAAAGAGACTGAGATGAAACAATTCATATTCAAATCCCGAAGGGCAGTGAAGTGAAAGATATGGCTGGATTTCTTAAGGCCTCCGCACACCAAC
>NW_023339756.1:314-4875 GCF_004916995.1 Morone saxatilis | reverse complement strand
TACAAAAATCCACCCAGCCCGCGAAAGGTCGTCCGCCCTTCGGACTCAAATGAGGGGAGCCCCAAATAATGATAACTTTGCCCCCGAGTGGATTTTCCCTGTTCAGTTTGAGGGGCTGGAGAAGGGTGCGCGTTGTTGGGAAGTTAAGCCTTTGGCTAACAGGTTGCTCGCGCCCCTTCCCAGCCTTCCTCCTCTCCTCTCCCGGTGTAATTTTGAGAAACTGATGGGATTGCCGCCGTTTCGTGAATGGCGACCGAATATTGTATTCTTTTAAAACCACCGACTCCTCTGGTTTACAAATCAAACATACTGCCGACGGAATCAAATCTCTGTGAAAAAAGTACTCATGTTCCCAAAGTTTTTTTAAACTTTTCTCTTAATGCAACAGTGGCGCACCCGCCTCCCCCGCGCCTCCATCAAAGCAAGGCATCTTCTCAATTCTTTTTCCGTTGGTTTGGCTAAGCCCGACGCGCCGTTAGAGAGAAGAACGAAAAGAAGATCTTCTCAGCTCCTGTGGTCACGGCCGGTCGGATTTGAGCTGACAGGACGCTCAACAGCCCGCCACCCTAACCCCGCAATGTACATCAGCAATGTTTAGATTTGTGGTCAGGAGAAGAAGTGCAACCCCAATAAATAAAATAATACAGAAGAGATATTCCGACTGCTGGCACCATAAATAATAGTTAAAAGTTATTAACAATTTCGAGCCATGGGCAGCGGCCCAAAGATTAAAATCGGTCCGGGGCCAACTTTGGAGCGCGGGCACCCCCAAAATTGGCAGCCTGCCTTTAGGTCCGACTTCCCTGAGGGACCAGGGTAATACGCCTAGAAGGTCCTAAACTGCCGGAAATCCAAACGAAGAAGAAGAAGAAGAAGAAGAAGAAGAAGAAGAAGAGGAACGGCGTGTTTTCGTCACGTGACCGGCAGTATGTGTAGTAAGTTCAGCGCTATTAGGAAGTGTTTATTTACGATGCAGGGATACACAGCGCTGAAGTATTGAAATACGACAATCGGCCCATTATTGTGGGAGGATTAGCTGTATTTTCTTTAAAACGTGTGTTACGTTTGAGTCCGATTTACCGCCAGCTGTCTGTTTTTGGCTGTGAGCACTCAACCTTCGCATGCTAGTTTAGGCTAAGTGGCTAGCTAAGTTGGACTACAACCTTGCACTGTCCGTCACCACAATCACTCTGAGTTTTCTGCTGTCTGCTGGTGGTGGACGCTTTCCAACAAGTCTGTTGTCATTTTCTCTTTGTCCTAGTTTAGCTAATGTCTGTTAGTTCTTGTGGATCCATCGGCTGACAGTCCACGGTGTGCGGTTTATGTACGTACGCTGACTGTCTCTGCTGTGGATTAGTGGTTTTTGACAAGACATGACCGCCTACTGACAGTGGCATTAAGCTGGCATCGACATGGAAGCTGGATCGATAACTCGATGAGGAGGTTCAACTGTCGTCTTTGGCTGTGAGTTAGTAACACTGCTGTTGGTATAAGGTTATAACGTGACTGATGAGTTCATGGTAGCTGTAGTCAGGTCATGTTATGACGCCGCTTTGCTAACTGCTAAGTTTAGTTAAGTATCTTAAAGTTACTGTCACTCTGCCAGCTTCAGATAAGTGAAGCAAGCCTTGGGTAAGCCATCGGCTGTCACTCACTCCTTTAATTCTGTGACTAACTATAATGTTAGCTGTCACTGGACAAAGAGCTCAGACAGCTTTAGTCTGCTGTCTGTTGCTAATACCTCCTAAAAGTAAGAAACCCAGTTTAGTGACAATGTTATCCCAGAGCATCCAGTTTACTTAAAGCTGCAGTAGGTAAGTTTTATAAAAATAACAACAATTGGAGATTGCCAACTTATTTGCGGATGTGTGTGCTGCGCCAGCGCCCCTTGACCTCTAGGTTGTTGTTTGGGTCGCAGCCAAAAACCTTCTCTCTACTTAACAACAGTTTGCACTGCTTTGTGGGCACCTTTGACCTTTGTCATTATTTTTTTGCTAAACGAAACACATTTTTTAAAACAGAATTTTTAATTCCAATTTATTTTAATTGTATATAAAGGGGTCATTTAAATTGATATCAAACACCTAGGAAAGAAAAAGATTATGGGCTGGATTATCTATTATTATACATATTATATATTTGACATCATATCACAAGTTGGAGGTAGGGGAATGGGCTGGAGGGGCTAGAAATGGCCGCCAAAGTCAGACCCCTGAGATAGACAGTTATAAAATATCTTATCAGATGGGTATCCCTGAGACATCTTTCTTAGAACTAGGCTGGAGTTGTTTTAGGAGTCCTCAGTCAGTAATAGGAATGGGAATATTCCCAGTGCCAATATCAGGTAAAGGCAGCAGTGAGATGTGTAAACCTGAGGTTTTATTGTTTGCTGAATTTACCAACAGACTAGCGGTTCTTCAAACTTATTCGATGAACTACTGATAATATCTGTCCCAAACAGGGGAACAGAATGTATTTGCCAAATTAAGTTTTGATCTACTTGGAAATGTACTTCCTTATGCAACTACTCTCTCAAATGTGCGTCCTGTGTTTATTAGACATTGAACTCCTCACCTGTGAAGGCTACTGCTGAGAGGGTCGTGATTTTACTGTCACAGTTTCCTCCCACACCTCAGAGTAGCTCTCATCGTCCCTGAGCCACCAGGATGTTGGAGGGCCTTGTTGCCTGGGTGCTAAACACATACCTGGGAAAATATGTCAGCAACCTGAACACAGATCAGCTCTCCATCGCCCTTCTTAAAGGTAATTACACCTGCATCTATTTTTTCTTGACTTTCCAGTTAAATAAGTCCACCTAACTCAAACGTATGCAGTCTAATACAACAGCTCTGCAATAAATCCTACCTTCATGAAGGCTCTAATGTTTTTGTTGAAACTCTTTTAGAGAGGTGTTGATTCAACTCTATGATCATTGGGATGTAGTTTGTGGTGCTGTTCAACTGTATTGCATTATGGCAAGAGGCTTTTATGTTATTTAGCCTACCCCTTATTGATATAAATGGGATGGACAATGTATCAACTCATAACATAAAGTGCAGGTGGGTATTCTTTGAACTGATACATAGAACACATTAATGTTCATGATATAGTCAAATTTAACAAAAACTAAATAGTAAAACCTTCATGAAGATAGAATTTATTGTACTTGTTGTTGATGTTGTATTAGACTGCATTACCTTTATCTAGTTGAACCTAATGATAGGGTTGAAACTAACAATTATATTCACATTTGATTAATCTGTTGATAATTTTCTCTATTGGTCCATGAAATGTTAGAAAAATGTTCATCAGTGTTTCCCAAAGCCCAAGCTGACCCAAAGATATTCAGTTTAATGTCATAGAGGACTAAATAAAGCAGAACATTCACATTCAACATTCACATTTGAGAAGCTGAAATCAGAGAATTTAGACATTTAAAAAAAATTATGATTAATGATAGTCAAGGTAGTTTATGATTAATTTAATAGTTCACAACTAATCAATTAAAGTTGCAGTAGGTAACTTTTATAAAAAAAAAAAACATTTTGTCATATTTGCTGAAACCTTTACTATTTCCTGACAGTAGTACGTGAGACAGATAATCTGTGAGACAATTAGGTTCCTGATAGTGCAATCCACTGGCCATGAAAGAAAACAATCAATCAGAGCTGAGAAATGAGTATGAGCTGAGAATGAAACCTCTTTCTGTCTCGTGTATGATATTGTAGGAACTGTGTTAGACATTTATACCAGTGGGCTTTTACATTGAACAGTCATTCAGACACTGCCTGACCAAACGACTATAACCTCTTTCAATAGCTTGAACTAAAAACATTGACACTGTGAGGTTAAGTGAGGCAGCCCAAGTTTGGTACAGACTTTGTTTCCTGTTCTTCCTCAGGTGCAGTGGAGTTGGAGAACCTCCCTCTGAGGAAAGATGCCCTCCGAGACTTCAGCCTGCCATTTGAAGTCAAAGCAGGTGAGACACACTGACTGATGAGCTCACACAGCTATCATTACAACAGTGGAATAGGCCTTTAATGTATGGGTAAATCTGAACCAAGGTTATTATAGTTAATTAAAGCTAAGCTAAAAACTAAAACTATGTGTGACAAAAAACATTTTAGCTAATTGAATAAAAATTATATTGTGTGTTTACAAAACATACACAAATAAAATAAAAATATGCAGAAGGTTAGTTTTAGTCTGCCAATCTGTTTAAATTGTCCAACAAAGCAAGCGTGAGGAGACATTCACAATGGTTACTGAACTTGAAACTTGAAAATGACAAAAGTAATAATAAATAAAAATTTACTGAAAATTAACTAATGAAAATCAGACATTGCTTTTGAATTGTGGTTCAACAGAATCATACTACTAACTAAACAAACTAATGAAACTGGCCTAGAAAACAACTGATGGTACCCCTAGAAAAGGGGTTGTTAAACTAAGGTGTGTCCTGTAATTAGCATTACAGGTGTCTTCAAACTTGTAATCAGTTAATGTGCCTATTTAAAGGGTGAAACGTAGTCACTGTGCTGACTGGTATCATGGTGTGTAC
>NW_023339756.1:0-164 GCF_004916995.1 Morone saxatilis | reverse complement strand
CCAAGCAGCTTGATGTTCCTGTGAATACAGTTGCACATAAGAAGTTCAGAAGTTTAGGTCCACGGGTATTAGGGCTGTAGCGATTACACTAATGTCACAATATGATACGATACACGATATTCAGCCAACGATACGATTCGATACACTTACATCATTTTCTGAAA
>NW_023339755.1:2228-2757 GCF_004916995.1 Morone saxatilis | reverse complement strand
CAAAAGTGAAAACCAGCAAAGAAAAGTTCCCCTTTAATACAGCTACTGATGAGAATGACGTAGGACAAGCAAAGTGAAAAGTTGTAGCGCCTCTGCTGTAAAAAGAGTATAACGATTCAGTTTTCGTCTCACTGATTTGAATCTTCACAAATTAGTATCACGATTTAACTATCTCATAATATATTTTTACATTCCTTACTCTAACATAATGTCACTATTGGCGTCACTTTTTAGAGGCCCAACATGCATTTGTAAATTACTCATATTCACTTTATTTCCTAAGCGAGGGAAGTGGATAGGGAAAGAGAGCAAGTGAGAAAGCCAATTGAGGTTGTTTGGCAATTTTACTGATCATTATTTTTGCAGTCTACACTGCGCGTTCTGTAAATTTTCAATCAAAAGCGCATTCATGCCCTTTAAGTTATTATTTGTCCTTTCTTCAGTCCTACCCCTTTTCACTGTGTTTAAAATAACAATTAAGCAAACTAGGTAACTGGTGGAACCTCTTTCTCCTTTTCTGTACTTAGAT
>NW_023339755.1:1509-2190 GCF_004916995.1 Morone saxatilis | reverse complement strand
TCTGTACTTAGATATGCTATGTACCCAGAACAGACAACCACGTTTTGAAGACAGTTAAAATATGAAAGAGACATTTCCTGCTAACAGAATAAATGTATGAGAAAATTGGCAGAGTGAGGCAAAGAAAGGCATGGCGCTCTGCTCTTTCATCTTCCAAGTCCTTATGTAATACAGGCAGCAGGAACAGGAAAATTCCGGCTATCTGCTTTCACACAGCAAAGGAAACCTTGGCCCTTCGCACACACAGACACATACACACACAGCCTGTTTCTTGGCAACACCTCGTGAACTGGATGAAACTGGTTTAGAGGGTGAGAGTTATACAAGACTGCATCTTCATATGGCCGGGAGGGGTGGGTTATGTGAGGGGTGTGTAAAACAAAGCGATGGAGGACGGCTGAAAGAACACAACGAGTTTGAACTGGGATAAGCTGGAATCTGAACACAAAGATAATAATGCCTAATGGAACACTGAAGCTGGATTGCTGATGCTGTGTTGGAGGTTTCAGTGGTCCTAATCTTAGATACCTTGTCATGTAAAAGAATTTATATTTAAGCTCAGGATTTTACTAACTGATAATCAAAGTACTACTGACATTTACGTTCATCTGATGTACAGTGACGATGGGAAGGTTTGCCTTGTCTGGCTATTGAGACATAATTCAATTCAGTTTTATTTGT
>NW_023339755.1:0-1427 GCF_004916995.1 Morone saxatilis | reverse complement strand
TAGACCGAACTCCTTTTAACATTTACAGAGAATAAAACAGAGAATAAACATATGGCTGGGTTATGTTGGAAAAGAAACAGTTAAAATGCAAACGTGTCTATAGTAGCTGACAAATGTCATTACTGATCCAAAGGCATGATATAACTGAGGAAAATGACCTGGTGTGTATATATATATATATATATATATATTCAACCAGGTTACAAGTAGGGATGTAAGAAAAAGATAATTATATCATGATAATTTGTTTTGTGATATTGTATTGTTTCTCAAAAACACTGTATTGATTTTTGTGTTTTAAACCCCCAACCGCCAGATGGCAATGTTGTACACTTAAACTGAGGGCTATGATGTTGGATGTTACAGGGACTGTGATAAATACAAATGCACATACCAATAATCTGCCCAAAATTTAGAAAGATTGAGGTTTTGTTAACTGGGGAACAGAGCCCCAGTGAACAGCATGCCATCAGGTTTAAGCCCGGCCTCAGTTGAAAGTAGGAAAATCCAGATTGTGAGAGATCTTATATTACGGTACACAAGATGAACACTGCTAGAGTGACAGGCTTGACTGAGGCTGAAGTCTTGACAGAGATCTGAGTCATGTTATTTGGACTACGAGCCCACTGACAGTGTTTAAAATGTTTTGTTAGTTTGTTGTTAATTATGACAAACATTTGATGGATAGGAGGAGTACCAGGCTTTGTAAGAGAAATAGAAGGCTATATCCTGGCCAGAGGGACAGCCAGAAAAAAAAAAAAATGCTAAATTTAAGATTTAGTGTCTGGTCTCTACAAGCAGTTCAACACCAGGCCAAAAATGCCACACATTGGATAAGGTGAGACATCAGTTTCTTAACAACCTCACCGTTTGGGAAAACATCATCTTTTTTGTAAAGATTCCTCTCATGCCAGAGAGAACCAAAGTTTTTGATGAACCCATGGCCTGTAGCAATACAGAAATTTATAAACCAGTCCTGCAGACTGTTAAGGCAACTAAAGTGCACTGAGCGGTTTTCTTGAAATAGGATGAGTCCAGACAGAATACAGTTACACTTTCTATAGTTAGTATGACTTTTCAAATAGCCTACAGTCATCGGAAAAGAAAGTGTGGGGTCTTTTGCTTTCGCTGTCGTCCCAGGTGGAGAGGAAGAGGATAGGAACAATGCCGGACTGGCTTGCAGTTATGGCTGCTCCTGGCTAATTTCCGGTGTGGACAAAATGGGACTGTCAAACCCTCGACAGGCGAATTACGTCCTGAGCCGACAGAGCGCCAAGCCTGTCACCATGGGAACAGCACAGGCACAAATGACAAGAAAGAGACAAAAGTTTGTGTGTGCCTTGAATTTTAGAGTAGAGTACTGCCATCACTGAATATTCTTTGTTGATTTACTGTATCTATTAACTAGGGATGCTTGATATTGGCTT
>NW_023339754.1:0-4060 GCF_004916995.1 Morone saxatilis | reverse complement strand
TTTAGCACGCGCTTTGGCTCCCAAGAGGGCACTTTAGAATGCATTTTGGCTCCCAAGAGGGCCCTTGAGGGCAGTTTAGCATGCGTTTTGGCTCCCAAGAGGGCACTTTAGCACGTGTTTTGGCTCCCAAGAGGGCACTTTAGCACGCAATTTTGGCTCCCAAGAGGGCACTTTAGCACGCGTTTTTCAACAATTGAATTGCCACCGGAAATGCCACTGCTAACAGAGGCAGATGCCGTGGCATCTCAACCTGCCACCGGAAATGCCACTGCGAGCTGCCGATGCCACTATTTGAGCTAGCCCCTGCTGTAAATTTCAGTATATTGCCGGCTTTTGTATTTAAAGTACCTGGTCTCTGGTTTCATTTTATATTGTTACCCCACTCCGTAGAACCTAGAACTGGTCTAGTAGCATTAATAGGGTTGTATTAGAGTACATGTGCTACACTTTTCCACATTTTGCCCTCTGTTACTTGGGCCTTGCCTAGTGAAGTAGCAAATGCACACCCCTCTTAAAGGGGTGAGCTTACAAAAGGCTTCACTCGGAAATATGCACCGGGGTGCCCACGGTGGTCATAATGTTATGGCTGATCGGTGTAGCTCAAAAAGTTAGATGTTATAGACATTTGCATGATATCATTGTTGTTAGTACAACACCTAAAATGTTATATTTAAAACTTCTGGCATCAGGCAGGAACAAGAGGCTACACTGATCTTCTGGCACATGGTATGTTCATATAGTATGTTTCAGTGTTAGAAATTGTGTAAATTAGAGTCACACATGGGAGTGTGGTTTTTTTTAACAAAAGACTTGATGTGTTTAGTTTGTGCAAACACAATACTGCATAAATTAAATATCAGCAATGAATTTATAATCCAGTAAATGCTATTGATAGAGACTTGCCATACATGCAATAGCAATGACACACCAGAAGAGGGCTGCATTGCCTCAAGGATCATCCAAACTAGAGTATGTACAGCTTCCTTCTCTAAAATGTTTACAGTATTGTGTGCTCTGATAGTCAAGGTCACACAGTCCTAACATCACCCCTAGCCATAGCCATGACTTAGTTTTGATTTTAAAAAATAACCAGAGAGAACAATTTGAAATGGAAAAAAAGGATTCAAGAAAAAGAGAAATTTCAAAACCAAGCCAGATGGATGGAGTCAGTGGTCCTTTTTGGATATGTCGCCTTTTCTTATCAGAGTAAGATGAAGTGCATTAACAAGACAATTAGTTAGATATAATTTTCAAACCAACTCAGGGCGTTTTGGCATTGGAAGGAACTTACACTATAGCTAATAAGATCTGCTAGCTAGCTAACCTTACCCCGTTCTCAATTCAGCCTGGGGAAGAAATCTACCTTTTTCAACTAGAAATGCAAAGCTGCTTTTATTTACTTCTGTGTGATTTAAAAAACGCATTGTTTAAAATACTATCCTGCAAATTTGGAATAGTAAATCAGCCCCTGTTATCTTTATAAGCTGCTCTTTGGATGGAAAGCAGCTGAAGCTAGTTCAAAAAGTTGCTATATGTCACTAACTTTGACATCATAACATTACTATTTACATACAATATAAGCTTAAATTGTTCCTTATATGTATTTAAATCTGTATGTGCTGCTATTGTGCTACAGTTTACTTGAATGTTTGTACATTATCCTTAAAATATAATCAAATAAAATTGATATAAACTTTAATGAAGCAAACTTAAATAGTTAAATGAATCATTCAGAACGAAATTCGAGGTAAATGGAGTTCCCTGGACAAACAATGGGAATGAGTTTTTGGTCATTAGGTGTGCACATTCACAGCTCATTCATATTACTGGAAGTGCTGCTACTCTCTTTTTGAAAAAAAAAAAGAGTCACTAAATGGGTCTTAAAACGTATATGTATTTAAATCAATATATTGATATAAGGCTTTTTTTTTTTTGCCATTCATTGCATTCATTCATTTATCAGACTCGATATCTATTACAAGAAAATGGTTTCTGATTGGAAACAATACGGTATAAAAATCATAGTATAACTATTTTGGTAAACTTTAAATGAGGGAGTATACAGAGGCTTGTACTATTGATGTGTGACATAAATGAACATAAAACCTTGCTCATACAGTCAACAGCCAAACAGGACAGAAAACTACGTTGTTTTTTTTTTCCAGCCACTCAAATAATCATATTTGACACATTAATTGCTGAAGTTAAAAAACAAAAACAAATAGTCTTGTTCATGCAGTTGGAATGTTGAAAAGCTCCTGAAGCTGTAAAGCTCTTCTGGGAACTGAAACCTGAATGTTGGCAAACCTGACTTAGGGTTTGGGTGGTTTAAATTCCTGTACTTTTTGAAGGGGTGTAACTATGAGCACGAGTTTGTGGTGTGTGTAATTAAGAAATGGGGCAACAGGGTGATCCATTTAATTCTTATTCTATTACCTTTAAGATGTTATGATGTGATATTAAGAGTATCACAGGGACAATGTTTCTAGTATTGTCTTAATCTGAATTTCTTCTTTAATTATTTTATTCATTCATTATTACATTCATTAAATTACCTCTACTTCATTCGTCTGAAACCTTTTCCTTTGTCTCCTCCACTTTTCTTTTTCTCACTCTCTCACTCCGTTTGCAGGATTGTGTGTTGATTTTAAGCTCTTTCACAGTGTTATATCTACTTATTGTATTTGCTTAATATTGTCATTCAGTTTCTCTTTATTGTGATTTTGTTACGTCTGTAAATTCTGTATACGACTATTTCATATCCATCGATCCAGGAAGAGATGTTTGTCCATTAATGCTCTTTCTAGAATTTTCCCTTTTTGTTTCCCATATGCTATATAAATGAATTAAACACTTGTTTGAGAAACTTGTACTATGTATCTGTGATATAACTAAACATAAAACCTTGTTCATACTTTGTGCTGTTTCGCTGCTGACATGCCTCAACAGCTAAACAGCACAAAGAACTACTTTTTTTTAGTCTACGCATCTAAAGAATCATCATCAGAATGGCTTATTCAAGGTTTATCAATTCCTTATCATGTAACATATTAAATACATTAATTGCAGAGCTTACAAAAGACAAACAAATTAAATCAGGTTAAGTTAAATTCTTGACTATTCATGGAGGTGGATCTTGCACATGCAGTTAGAATGTTGAAAGCCCCTGAAGTCGTGAAGCTCATCTGATAACTCAAACATGTCTCTCCTGAATGTTGGCTAACCTGATTCAGTGTCAGTGACATAGAAGAGGATGATTCAAAGATGGGGCAACAGGGTGATACCTTCAATTCTCATTCTGTTACCTTTAAGAGGTTAAGATATTAAGAGTCTCACTGGTTCATTTATATGTTTCCATTCCATCCAACTTACCTTTTTCTCAGCGCCCAACAGTCTTTCTTTCATTCTAATTTGTTCATTAAATTACTCGTTCTTGCTTTCTGACTCTGTTCTGAGAAACCTTTGTCTTGTCTCCACTTTTCTCTTTCTCACTCTGTCACTCTGTTTGCAGGATTGGGTTGTGTTCTGTATATACGACACCTATTCCAGGTCTGTGCTTCCAGGAAGAGATACTTGTCTGCCTATAGTGTGTTTTTTCTGTTTTATTTGTCTTTTTGAGCTTATCTTACCAATGTGTCTTTCTCTCGTATTATGTGCCTTTTTTTTAGTCTCATCGACTGTACAGCAACCTTTGGGTCAGTTTTAAACTGTGTTCTAAATATGCTTTATAAACAGTAAATTTACTTACTTACTACTTACTAGTGCTCTTTCTAGAATTTTCCATTTTGCTGAACATTCAGTTTTGTTTTCAAAAGTGTCATATATTGTACAGATTGTACACTGCAAAAAATAATCTCAAGAAAATAAAAATGCCTTGTTTCTGGGAAATAAGGTTTAACTTTTTGCCCCAAAAAGGAAAGACGTGGAATCCGCTGTCTTGGCTTGTTGTACATAAAAGCTATTCTTGAGGAGCATATTTAATTTTGCGTTAATTAATAAAGATCACAGTTAATATTGTAGAATAAGTGCGCCGAAAACACTTTTATTGTTTACCTTTTAA
>NW_023339753.1:2309-4222 GCF_004916995.1 Morone saxatilis | reverse complement strand
GATCAGTATCACGTTACAATGTGAGAGGTTTATTGTCATAACAAGATATTTTTCACATTACAACAAGATATTTTCATGTTTTTCTGACATATTTTTTTGGTATAACAATACACTATTTAAAAATAGTAAAGTGGGTGGCTGTGGCTCAGAGGTCTTATTATAGGCGCCTACTACTTCGACCACCAATGCGCTGACACTACATGCCACACTCACCCCATCACACACACATACACTGATGGCATAGTGACTCACTTTTCCTCATAGGCATATATGGCTTGACTATTGACTTATCTTAATCTCCAATGCTTACGATTCGATGATCACTCCTCTACAATGCTGAAAATTCAACTGTAACTCTGCACCATCATGGAACCAGTGTGAAACTGGTTAATCTCCAATTCCTTTTCGCTCAGAGACAGGACACTTCAACAATCAGGGCGCTGATTGAAGCTCGCTGTCGAAGAAGTGGCTCGTGCAGGCTATCCAATTCTACCCAATAAACCCTCCTCTGACTGGACCGCCCTCACAGCACCCCAGGTCACAATTAGCTACACTCACTCTCGACCCTACCCAACATCAACCTAGCGTAATATCACTATAATACATTGTACAAGTGTATATACACATAATGTATGCATCTACAATATATCGTCCAGGTAGACATATATCACGCACAAGATCACAAAGGTTTCATCAGATATCATTCGTGTAGAGCGTTATGGATGAGATAATGAAGTAAAGAGAATGTATACCATGGTATTGACTTCGTCCTCATACACACATGGAGTCTTCCACTAGTTCCTGGATGTAACACAACAGACGATGAGACAAGCAGAACGAGATCTGCATCAGACATAGAAAGAGAATAATCATGTTCGTTGAGCCATGACACAACCATGATATAGTACTAATTACAACAATACATGCATTCGACACATTTGACGCTCTAGTATATTATTGAGTGACACTATAAACTCTCACATGCAACATCATAAATTTGGCGAATGTTAATAATTATAGCTCAAATACAAGGCAGCTATATCCAATTGAAAAAAAATACAAATACCTGAACGCTATGTTAGCTTTCTATATAATATCAAACGTCGTTCAAAATCTAGTGGGCGTGACGTCAGCCTATTAGCAAATCTTGAGTGATACCTACCAATACTGAGAAGAAACTTTTGTGCGCCGCCTGTTCCTGTAGACAACAAATGAGATATTCTAAAGCGATCCCCCTGACACCGTTACTGAACAGTGTCACAGATACACACAGACACAAATCAACACGGCTAAGCTCACTCAATAATAAAGATAATCATTTCAGAAGGACATCACACATCATATCTCCTCCTGGATGAATCCGATAAGAACTTTTCAGACAACAAAACTACATTCTGATGTCTCTCCATACAAAAATCCATACAGAAATGTGATAGAATATGGAATTCGTAAGCAGACGCCCAAGACAAGCTGGCGTGCAACACACGAGAGACAAAAGACAACACAATCATATCCAACGCCATTAAATAACAGCAAGAAAAAAGATGACTCGCACTCTGGTCTGAGCATGATCGCTTCATTCCCGACGCTCATGCTTCATTGGTGCTGACATGTCGACAACCCTCCACAGGACCGTCACAAGACAATCCCAGCTACATCAAACCAACCCCTTCAGCAACACGCAGGCAGAAAAACCTCATGCATTAGACACCGGAAACAGACAACGAAAAAACAAACCACTCACAGAAAAACAGCCCATAGAGGTACTAGTTACTATATATTACCACTCACAACTCAGAGGGTGAGAATTATTTCAGTACATGCCTTGAATTTGTCTGGAGTTCTGGAGTAAAAGTGATTACCAGCTTCATTTTCTAAAAATCCATCTTGTATATAAATTTATGTTAGAGTCG
>NW_023339753.1:0-2284 GCF_004916995.1 Morone saxatilis | reverse complement strand
TACAGTCCATTTACCATTTAAAATAGTATAATGTTATGAGAGGAAAGGTTTATATGTTGTAATAACATTAAAATATCTTGTTATTATACAACTTGTTGTGGCAGTAGTACTCTGCCACAATAAGAATAACTACTAGTACTTGTGTGTATCAGTGCATAGAGAACAGTTTTGCCAGATTGGGTAGTGTTCCCCCCAGGTTGGTTTCTTTGTATTTGATTTGGCAGCTTGTGATAATCTGTGTATAACTAGATATGTCGTATGGACAAAAATCTCTCTCCTAAATGGAAATATTGAAAAACTGCTACTTCTACGACACTTCGTCCTGTTTGAAGCTCTTATCAGCCTGATTCTGGCCTCTCCACTGACAGAAAGCAATAGGAAAGGGGGACAGTAGGAGCTGTCAGCTGATTTTTACCCTCAGGCCCCCAAGCAAGTTCATCTGGATGTAAACAAACTTCATCTAATCACAGCCTGGGCAAAACAAACTACACACCAATATGTTAAGGCTGTTTGATGACTGTTTCTCTTGACATAAATATAACCAGACGCCGTAAGTTACCACAGCATCAGCTATATTTTTATTACAGTGAAATGAAATTCTGCAGCAGTACCACAGCTAGGGCCGAGGAGGAAGAAATAGAATCCAAATAACAGCAGTGCAGTCAGAACCCTGAGGAGTAAACACAGACGTGTTTCTGTTCCAATTTGCAGGCAGCAGAAAGCGTACATGGCCACCCAGGGCCCGTTAGCAGAGACCACGGAGGACTTCTGGAGAATGCTGTGGGAACACAACTCCACCATTGTGGTCATGCTCACCAAACTCCGCGAGATGGGACGGGTAACACACCTTATGTCATGTCATTAAGTATAAAACACATTGATTAAAATGAAAGCCTTAAATCATATAAAGCAGTTAATAATTCTAATTCTAATAATCAAGATATTGATTGCATTTTAAGATTTTAAACTATTTAGAATTTGGTTTAATTTTAGCATGATTAATCATGCTTTTTGGGGGGATATGAAATGCATCAAATGTTTACTAAATCTTTTCTACTGTTTTTCATTGTAAAAAAGATGACTGAACTTTTAGTACACTAAGTATTCTTCTATGTGCACTCACAACTTATGTGCTTAAACAGTGATGTTTTTGATACTTGATGCTTAATGTAGTACATATAATATAATTAATATCACTTAACATATACCTTACTATAATTGAGACAGTAACTGTTCTATTGTGAAGCACCATTCAATTGTAATTAGGCAAGTTAAGTATGTTCAATTACAGTGCTACAATCCAGCAGTGACCTGCTGCTAATTTATGTTAATGCACTAAACAGATGTCAGACATGAGATGAGATTCACCGCATCAGGCTCCAATTCTGTCCTCTTCAAAATAAATATAAAAACCAAAGGGAGGTGCCTCTGCCATCTATACTCCATAAAGGACATGGTTTAAAATCATTATGTGTTTTAAAATTCATTACAATTTCCGTATTAAATCTGATAACAAAGACCTTATTTCTCTGCAATCCCCTATCAATCACATATGCACATATACAAATATACATATCACATAGAAATATCATATATATACATTTCACATATACACATATCACATGTACACATTTAACATTCACATATTCACATATGCACATATGCACATATCAAATATACACATGTATCAGACACATAACATATAAATATCACATATACACATATCACATATAGATATCACATATAGTATATCTATCTTTCTTACTCAAGGCTGGATTACTACCAACAGAATGAGCAACTGGCCTGGGGTCCCAGACTCCCAGGCTCCTTAAAAAAAACCCAGTTCACTGTGTATCAAAATAAAATTTGGTCAAACTACTACAAACCAATTTACAGATAGAAAGCCTGGAAGCAGGTAGCATAGGAGTACTGGTTATTTTCGGGGCAAATAATGAAGTTTTTTTCTGTGTGCAATGTACTTGGAGAGATTTAGTCAGGGTGGTCAGTAGGGGCCCAACAGCATATTTTTGCCTCTAAATCTAACCCTGCCTCCCTTACCAGTGACTGCCCATTTCACAACATGAATCTGTTGCTTTAATTTTGCAAGCTTTATAATGATAGTGGTTTCATTGCAGGTAAAACTCAAAAAGGCATATATTTTAATTACATACATTGTGATACATGTCCCCTCTCCATTGTTTAGGAAAAGTGCCATCAGTACTGGCCTGCCGAGCGTTCTGCACGCTACCAGTACTTCGTAGTGGACCCCATGGCTGAGTACAAC
>NW_023339752.1:0-2244 GCF_004916995.1 Morone saxatilis | reverse complement strand
CCCATACCATGGCACTACCATCTCCATGCTTTATTGTGGGTGTTACGCATGGTGCTTTAAGACGGTGTAGTGAACTCCTTTGTTGGACACCATTAGGCGTTTTGCAATTTCTCTGTGTATCTTTCTTTCCTCAATGTACACATTTGTACTCTTGTTTCTTTACTCAGCTGTTTATTTCTAGCCATTTCTGTGGTAGTTTGTCAGAGATATGAACACAGTTGAGATTTATTGGGATTTTTGTATGCAAACTCTCAAAAGCCAATGAGCTAAAGTGAATAATGGAAACTGATTTGTTTTTTACTTTTGTACTGAAGTTGTTAACATTTATTTAGGAATTGTCTGGTAACATCAATGTATACCTAAAGGTAAATTGAGAAAAATGGTGCATATCAATAAAAGCAAAGTCTGTTCATGCAGTAAATACATCTCTAAATACATCCCAAAATCCAAAGAATTCATACTGGTTTTTAAGAAAGGCATTGTGAACAGATACTTGAAGTTGATTCCAAAGTGTTTGGCCTGTATTGGCCTTGCTTCCAAACTTTGTTTTAGCAAATATAACAAAACATTTTTTTTTCAAATGATCTACTGCAGCTTTAAATGCAATTAAAGCCTTTAACTGTATTCAATATGTGAATGCTCCTACTCATAACTGAGGCCATACCCGTTGAAATGGTTGTCACACTGGCCATATTATTAGATGCCTTACTCAACCTGTGAACTACAGACCCATCTCATCTCAAAGTTGCCCTTTATTTCTAAAATCTTGTAAAAGTTGTATGCAAGCAATTTGTTTGACAAAGTGTGGAAGGCACCGCAGAGGCGGCTGTTTTGTCTTCATTCCATTCATTGTGCTACTGTGAACTGTGGAGTTCCTAAAGGGTCAATTCTGGGAACAACAAAACTGAAGTTGTAGTAATTGCACCAAATCAGACCTTTGAAATGTGCTGCTTAAGGCATTGGTTTTTAAGTAAAACATGGCATCCAGAAACCAAGGAGTCCTTTTTGATTCCTAGTTTAAATGTTTTTGAAACATCTTGTGAGAAACGACTTCCCACGTTCCACACACACTAAATGTTGTAATTCAGAATAAACAAACTGCAGAAACTCATAGGAGACTGAGTTGGTTCTGCAGTCCATTCTCTCAGCTTTAAATGTCACTTGTTTTGTTGTTTCAGGGAGAATGAAGCACTGTGGAGGGAGATCTCAGATCTGCGACAGAAACATGCCCACCAACAACAGCTCATCAAAAAAGTAAGCACTACACTGGACCCACATAGGTTACACTATCTGGAAGTGTATTCACATACATGCCCTCCATACGCGTAAGCTGCATTTCTGATTTTTTTTTTTTTTTTCTGAAAGCAATTTCATTGGAGTTCATAGTGATTGGTAAAATATTTTATAGTCCATTCAACAGAAGGAAGGAATTTACAAAGTCTTTTATTCAGTTACTTTTTATATTTGTTTATTATATTTATACTATGTGCATGCTTGCAGTCTTAATTCATTAATAGCATTTTCAACCACTTTTTTTAATTGGCATATCCTTCCCAGGAGAGCCATCTTTGAATATGTGATATTATTTTTAGGGGGACACACAAAGAAGAGCTTTTCATTCAGTATCTCCACCACTAGTATGCTTTGAATCCAATGTTTCAGTATAAGCTGGAAATAACCAAAATTCTGTTGAATCTGAGAGACTGTTCTTTTTTCAGCTGATACATTTCATCGTCACATTGGTACAGAACAACCGCATCCTGAATTTAAAACGCAAAAGGTGAGTTCACACTATGTTGTGCACCTGTGAGAGCCATGGATGAAGTGGTCAAATTAATAATAAGTAGGTATCCTATCAAATTAGTTGCCTTTTTGAAATTTAAAGAGCTACAAAATGTAACTACACAAGGTACACAAAATTCTTAGCCCATATGATCACAAGGGCCCTGTTTAGACCTATTATTAACATGTGTGTTGGGTGATCCAATCACTAGCATCACTATCACTAGTATTTCAGTTCACCTGGCTTTAGAATGTCACCTGGCTTTAGAATGTTTTAGAATCAAGTCGCAACCTGATGTTATATACAGGAGTTGATTCACTACGTCACTACTAAAAATAACTTCTATTATGACTTCCATGATTAATCTACACCAATCAGCCATAACATTATGATCACTGGGTGGAATATATTTGGCAGCCATTGAACATTTTGTCCTTGTTTATGTGTTAAAGCAGGAAAAA
>NW_023339751.1:25578471-25582705 GCF_004916995.1 Morone saxatilis | reverse complement strand
CTGCCGTTAAAAAGGCAGTTTTCCTTGCCCCCGGTCCCAAGTGCTTTGCTCATGGTGGTATTGTTGGGTCTCTGTAAATGTTTAAGGAGTTCAGGTCTAGACCTGCTCTATTTGAAAAGTGTCCCTGAGATAACTTCTGTTATGAATTGGGGCTATACAAATAAAATTGAATTGAATTGAATTTTACCATCAAATGAAACAGTTTGCCATATGAAAATACCATATGGTCATTAAAAAAAATGGTTGTTTTTTTGCGAAAGATATGGACTGACGGTAGTTTTCTGTGCAATTTACAGTCTGTAATATAAAAAACCTTATTCCGTATAAATTCCTATAAAATGCTGTATAAATTAAGGTTTTGCAATGAGATATGGCAATGTTATAAAAAAAACCTATTTAGAGTTTACAGTCTTTTACTGTCATGGTTTGAGATGTTTCAAACTATATATGTTTATCCAGTATATACTGTCTATTTCTAAGTAGGTTTTTAACATTCATCCTGTCCCATGAATGTTTGTCGTTTTACAGAACTGTTATAATCAGCAAATTTATTACACTCTGCATGTTTTAAATTATGAGATATATGTACCTTGTGTGCAAAGTAGCATTTTCTATAACCTACATTTTGTATTTGTATGTATTTAAGATGACTTTTTGTGTCAGATCCAGTTGGGGTGTGCAACCATTTGGTAGCTTTGCAGTATCGGACAGTCCATTGTTCAGAGTCTGGCATGTCAATTGTGGCATAAAGCTAAAACCTGTTTGTATTATAAAAAATATTGGTATAATGTTTAATTGCTAAAAATTGTTCATTAATGTCATCCCAATAAATAAAATAAAATTTCTCATTGTGGCAGCAGTTCAGTGCTTTTTGTGGCTTCAGTATTACCTGTGTACACATTAGATAGAGCAGCTAGCTCACAATGCCAACACAGCTATTAAAGTACCCATTAGGGATGGGATGATATACGATATTATCGTGTATCATGATAAAAAACACTCAGATACATTTATTGTGGTGAATTTTAATTATCGTGATAATGATGAACGTTCTCTCATGGCTTGACTTGAAAAAGCTGTCTGGATCTCCAGGATACAGTCCCAGATTGATTTCCTGATTTATTTTGAACAAAGGGACCAGGGGGAGTCCACATCTTTCCAGTCAGTTCAAAATCCTAAGCCTGTCATCATGGCTGAAGGCTCGGCTTGCCTGTTGTATCTCCATTATGAAAAAAAAACAGGATGTATGGAAATTGATTCCAAAATATAGAACAGGGAGATGGGGTTCCTGTCTCTGATGCAATAAGTGTGTATTTTTAACTAAATATAAGGTAAAATGATTCCAGTAGTTTCATGATAATCAGGATAATATCATGCATTGCAATTATTTTGACCAAGGTAAATGTAAGACATTTTCCTAGTACCCATGCTGAAGTTGTACTTGAATGGTCTATCCTCTTCCTCTCTGTCAGTCCTGTGTTCCTGCTTGGACTCAATGATGTATCACTTGGCCTGTCGTGAGAGAGCCATGCAGGGCCAGAGGTTCCATAATATTATCAGAGTTCATCATGTTCCTGAGAACCTGGACTTCAGAGAGATCGCCAGAGTCAGTCATGTTTAGAGACGACTCTGAGCCTGTGTGTTTTGGCCCAAAATGATACAGGCGGGGAGAATAGTCGTGGATAAGGGAAACCATGTGTCTCTCGAAATGGCCTCTGTTCTCTTGAAATAATACCTCTGGAGCTGATAGTAATAATAAAAGCACATCTGGATTGGATTGGGGAGTGATTTATTCTATTGGACCTCATGGTCTGGGCCCTTTTTCCAGTGCAGGAGAGAGCATTATGTCATAGTTCATTTTTGACCAGTGTATGTGATATATTCCGGATCACAAACTGGACAGTGTGCACCTTATTCCCACATATTCTTGACATAGTTTACCTGTGCTGTTTCTTATTTTCTCTTTTTAGTCCTCTTATGTTTCACTATGGGGTCCTGGAAGAGGGGAGTTAAAAAAAAAATTAATTCCTTCTTTATAAATGTTAAGAATGAGGTTAACATCCCGTTCCTGCCTCTCTGTTAGCGTACCACATTCACCACTTTGGCTTGTATTTCCTGGAATTGAGAAGAGCGAAACAAAGACATCAATGACGAAAGGCATAAGTTATGGTGAAAAATACCAAACATCATCCATCAAAGTCATGGCGCTCACCACATCCACATACACAATTCGGTTTGAACAGCACAGCCTCTTGAAAGACCATACCAGGAGTTCTGTATCTTTATCTTAATTTAGAATGCAGTGTGGTTAGGTTGATTTCTTAACTTCCTAGCAGCCTTATACAATTAATTTGAGTAGAATATTAAAAATGAACCAGGAGAGTTTTGAAACCTGCCTTAAGGATACTGTTAGTATATTCTGGCTCTTTAGAATCTAGTGTAGGGAAAACTACAACAACAATTCACATTTTTTTCCAATCCTATATATTGGGAGTTCATGGTATTTGGATCACTCAGACCTCAACAGGTGCTTCCTTTTAAACATGTAGGAGAAACAGACCCTAATCAATTAATTAATAAATTGTCAGAAAATGGTGAAATATGTTAGTCAGTGTTTCCCAGAGCCCAAGGTGTCATCCTCAAATGTGAGAAGCTGAAATCAGAGAATTGTGACGTGCGAACCATACCATGGCTCTCGGGGAGAAATACATGGCAAAAATGGCATATTGTCAATATTTTAGGGACCACACAAAATTTCACAAATCATGTTTTCCATGTCCATTAAGCTGCCCCTGGTTAGTTCACACCCTGCGTCAATTATCAAATTAATTGAACAGTTGCAAACTAATCAATTAATCAAATAATCGTTGCAGCTCTATCTACAGCCAGTGTTTGTTTTTTCAGTTCTGGGATACTTTAGAAACATAGCGGTTCAACATAGGGGACTCCGCTCCATATATACGTGTATACACTGATCATTCTGAGCACCTGGGCATCCTGGTGGTCATAATGTTCTGCAGCCCCATACCAACAAACTGTGATGCATGTTCTGACACCTTTCTATCAGCAACAGCATTAACTGTTTCAGCAGTTTGAGCTACAGTAGCTCGTCTGTTGGATCAGACCACACGGGCCAGCCTTCGTTCCCACGTGCATCAATGAGCCTTGGCCCCCCATGACCCTGTCTCCGGTTCTGTTCCTTCCTTGGACCACTTTTGATAGGTACTTTTTCTAAAGGAAAAATTACCTCAACAAAAGGTTATAGGTTGGCAAAACTTTTTTTTGTTTGTTTATTTTAAAACTTAAAAGTTCGAGTTTGAAAAATGACAGTTGCTTTGAAACCATGAACGTATGATTTAGATCAGTAGTGAGGGGCTGACTCTTACACTATTAAATGTAATGTAAAAATGATGTGATGTGTGACTATATGTGTCAAGTAAAAAAGAAACACCATAATGCCCTAAATTAGTACACTTACTACAACATTTAAAAGGTATTAAGGTAATGTGGAAAAAGAACAACTATAAGACAACTATAAGAACTGAAAGTCTTTTTAGAGAACATTTCACAGGTCAGTCCTTTACATAGCCGTCGGCTCAGATACTGTCAGGGAAAAACAAAGGCAAGAACTAAGCTGTTCAGTCATCACATCTCAGAAGATCTCAGGCACACTGATACTGTATGTTTACTTAGCCCTGGGCCTATTGTTAGAAGCACAAAGCAAGGTTTATTAAAAGCAGTGGGAATACCTTGTGATAACACAGACAGTAATTGAGTTACTGAGCTCATCGCTCATTTAGAAAGAGCTGAAACCATTCTGAGCTTCTCACTGACCTAATTCCTTGAAGTTCCACATGGACATAATGATGTCATGTCATTATTACAGGTGGCTGTAAAGACTGCTGTAAAGACAAATGAACCGCCTTAAACAAAAAGAGAAGACCAGATAAACCTTCACTGATCCCCAGCAAGGATATGTGGTTATTACAGCTGCGCAAGGACAGCAATAAGTACAGATAAAGACAGTAAAAGATTTAAATAATAATAGGTATATACAACTTAAATAAGAATAGAATGAAAGTAGAACTATAGCGGCGAGACAATATTACAAGGTAAAGTGACAGTGGTGTGATTAATAGCAACAGAGTCAGCTAATATATAGAATTACAATTATACTTGTGTAGACATGTATTGTAAAAGCGCTTTGAGTGGTTGGAAGACTAGAAAGGCACAA
>NW_023339751.1:25575523-25578371 GCF_004916995.1 Morone saxatilis | reverse complement strand
AATTGAATTGAATTGAATTGCAGGAACATCTGTTGCAGAAATACTGGCAGTACATAAGGAGTTCTGTTTACAAGATAAAAAACATTATTTCATTCTATTTTTAAATGAAGACTAAGTTATAACACATGACACATCTTTTGCTTCTGTTTTTACAGCATCTGTCTGGTAATCACTTTGTGTCTCACACTAAAAATTCAACAAGATGGAACCTTGGAAGTGTGCCTGTCAGTGACAGGGTTTGTTCAGTGACAGTGATGGAGGAGAAGCTGAAATGGGCTATAGCAAATAATGAGCAAAATGGCATCTTGCCTAGAGTCAGGGTAGCATAGATTTGTTTTATCTGCCCTCTGGTGGTGATTTAAAGAACCAACACTGTTTTGGTTTAATGGCATATGTACTGTACAGTATGGTATAATCTCAGTACCTTCTTCAACCTCTATACATTTTCAGTGAATAAGTTCTGACAGAAACCAGTGTACGCCAGCTGCTGGAGGGGAATGGGAAACAGTTTCTCAGTAATTTCATTGCAAGACCTTCTGTATGTATATAACCTATATATATCCTGTATCTTACAAACTCAGTGTGATGCTTAATACTAACATGACAGCTGAGGTCTGCAGATAACTCAATAGCTGCTTGTTGAAACAGGCTCCCGGTGATTTGGAAGCAGTTCAGCTGCTGCACATTTACTGTGACCTTTAAGTGAGTCCCTTTTGAAGAAGCTTCATGTTAAGCCAGCATCACTGAGGGTAAAGGATCTCACAGAATACAGGATCATTTCACATGTCTGACTTTGTCTTTCTTTGTGGATCCTGGTCCCGGTCTGCTGTCAGTGCCACTAATAGTGGACAGTGAGGTGTTAGCCTGCAGGCTAATTCCTGTCTTAATAAATGCACATGAACCGTGTCACAGTTTGTCTGAGTCTAAAAAACATCTGTAGGATTCCTATCTGACACTACTGAAGCAATGGACCATTATCCAAGTAGCTGTAAGAAATATCATTAGCATGTTAGCTTTAGCCACGTTAATGCTACTATTGCTACTTTTGTAAGGTAAAAGGAACAGTTCAACACACACACTAGGAAATAAATGAATATGCTTCATTTTTTTGTACAGTAGAAGCCGCTTTCTTAGCTTAGCTTAATGTTCCACTCATTGTCTTCTTTACAATTGAGATTTTTGAGAAGGGGCCAGCTGCAGTCTTGTAGATTATACTAACCACACCCATTATGAGTAAAGCAGTAAAGTAGCTGCAGAGCCCAAAAACACACCCACTTGTTCACAAAGCTACAGTGGCTGAGGAGGACAATAGATTGTAGCTGGTAAAAAATACATTTTAAATATTATTAAAGGTAGTGATTTTAGGTCTTAAAAAAATTTAAAAATTCAAATAAATACAGGTATATATAGTCTGCCACTGCTCTCTTCTTATCTTATTGTCAGCCACCCCTCTGCTCAGGTCAGGAGTAAGCATTTCTTCGCTGTCATCATGGGAACCCTGGATGTACTGTTAAAATAAATTATAACAGTGATGTAATAATTGAAAGTATAACAACGTGAGAGAGAGAAGTGATATTAAAAATGGCAGGAAAATTCTGTTTAAGTTGGTATTAATTATGACCATACCACCGTCTGCTCTGCAGCTCATCCTGTCCTCACTCATGCCTCTGATCGGGTCGGGTCAGAATGAGCGTTTCTTCACTGTCGTCATGGAAACCCTGGATGTCCTGCAGGGATCTTAGTGGTGGAGTGTGTTCAAACTCACCTTTTAGTCCAAATAGCAGCAGCTCAGGTGGTCAAATAGATAAATAATGAAAGTAAAAATATTTGTTGATTGTTGACTAAAGTGATAATATATACATAAACAGAAGGAGCATACAACAACATACCTTACATTCTCTTTTAAACCTATTGCAGGTACTTCCTGTCTAAATCTCACATTCACCCTTCTTATCCACAGTGAACAGTAGCAGCTCAGGTGGTGGAGGAAGAGGAGAGGAGAGAAAGATAAATAATGGTTAGTGAGACAAGTCATCTGTGAAATAAGTGATATTGTTTGGATAAACAGGTGTAGCACACAATATGAACTTGTTAGGGTGCTCTAAGTCACTTTCTTTAAGCTCGGACTCACTTTTTGTCCACAGGATATTGAGTCAGATAAAGTAAGATAGAAAATGGTCAGTAAGACAAGTCATCTTGAATTATTGACAAAGTCATAATATATGAATAAACAGGTTGAAACAATAAATTCCTCTGCCTAAACCGTAGGTCCGATTGCTACTAGATCGTTTGTGGATCATCAAAGAATGTTTATTAAATGTTGCCTAAAGTTTGTTGATTCACTGAATGTGATTACTTGATTGTCAGTCAACAGAAACAGCTTCGTAAAAACAATTTATAGCTGCCGTTCAACCTGGAATTTGTCCTAATTTTCTCCTTGAACATGAAACACTTCCTTGTTCATTTTGTTTTCAAAATACTGACCAATAAGTTCAGAAGGGGCGTGGCTCAACACTTAAATAGACATAAGTCAATAATCTTTGGGCCAATCGTCACAAAACTCACAGGATATGTCCACATGAATACCTGAAACATACCCTTTGATAACAGTTTCATTCAAATGGTCACCACAAATGCAAAACACTGGGGGTGACATTGTCCAATCGTCTTGTTCCACAGTTAACAGCAGCAGCTCAGGTGGTGGAGGAAGATTAGAGGACAAACAACATAATGTTTAGTAACACAGCCAAAATAATCTCTGAATGACTATGTTAGCCTAAATGAATCCACCCCCCAGTCATATTAATACTCACATTCCTCGAGGCACAGGCCGAGGAGGTGGAGTAGC
>NW_023339751.1:25571917-25575423 GCF_004916995.1 Morone saxatilis | reverse complement strand
ACATGTACAAACTGAAAACGATCTGATAAATAGGACTTAAACCAGCTTAGTGCGGTTCCTTTAATGCCAATTAGATGCTAAAGTCTTTGTAATAGAATATAATGGTCAATGGTGTCAACCAAATTATCTAAAATATAGTTACTCTAGATAGTTTTACCTTGGCCTCCAGCACCACTATCTTGTTGTCGTTGTCGTTATCATCATCATCATCATCATCATCATTAGTCATTATACTTTTATAGTTGTTGCTATTGTTGTTGCTGTGCACCTTTGTCTCTGTCTCTGTCCTTCTCTCTTTACCACCCATCCCCTCTACCCCACTACCCTACACTACACCCTAGTGCTTGCTCACGGTGAGAACTTTTGGGTCTCTGTAAATCATTTTAAAAGGAGTACGGTCTAGACCTTTTGTTTCTTACTCAACTTTTAATATCTAAAATATATTTTAAAGTGATACTCTGAATTGAAGAATTCTAGTTTAGACATGTACACGCATTGCACAATGGAATAACATGAGATTGCCCTATCAAGATCTATAGATCCCAGAGAATTGGTTATTATGGGAAAAAGTTCCATCATTTTTAAAGCTAGTGCATAGGATATAATGGCATCAATCAGTATATTGTTTTATTTCCAAAACTTCAGACATTTTTCAAAATACACATTTTTGAAAAGATAAAACATGTGACAAACAGCATTATACTGAAACAAATCTTGTTTTCCAAATTTAAGAAAACACAAAAATGTCACGTTTTTAAGTTTTTTCAGTAAAAATGAAAATCGTTTTTTACAATAATTGTGGCACATTAGTGAAACATTGAATAAATCAATACATTGTTTTTTTAATTTTTAAATCCTCAGACATTTTTCCAAATACACGTTTCAATGAAGTTCAATGAACTTCAGCTAACTAGCTAGCTGAGCTACAATTAGATTCGATTTAATTAGTCTAAAATGTGGCCATAACAGATCATCATCAATTAACACATTATTTTCAAAATGTATCAAAATGTATGTTAAATTTGACAACAATTAACACCAAACTAGGTTGGCAGCTGGGGTGGCCATGTATTTTTTAGTGGTGGCACCCCATGCCACCCCTCTAGATGCGCCCCTAAGAACAATCATAAATATATGATAACGCGAGGTTATTCTCTTTTATTCGGGACTTTTGGCCGGGTCCGCCAAGTGTACACTTATGAACTAGCCTCTGGGATTGCAGTTCCAGACAACCGTAGGGTACTGGAAGTAAATGAATAGTTGGACTTCCAGCTCCAGAAAGCAACGCGCGTTGAGAGCTTTTGTTGTAGCCGCTCGTCTTGTTCGCGAGCGTTCACTGGCGCGTGTCCGACAGCGCTGATCTGACAAGCAGCTGGATGTAGCGTTAGCTGCTGTTTGTGACATTACAGATTGGTGTTTTTTATTCAGGTCATCCCCGCAGCACCGCGAGACACCCGCCAACGAGCACTGCTCCCAATGTTTACTTCCTCGGCATGTCTTCTCCAGCCACGGAAAAGTAATGTTTTGGTTGATTGAGGATAATTTTATGATAAGTAAATTGAAAAGCCGCCATGTTAGTACGGAGTATATTCAAGTAGCTGTGCGGTTAATGCGCTAGCTAACCGCATTTTGAACAGCTTCCTCTCTCGGGCAGCGAGCTGTTGTCCACAATTGCAGATCCTCTCCGGGCTCCATGATGGCGATGTTTCGGAGCTTTGTCTCGGCGAGCACCCAGCTCCGCCAGCAGCAGCAGCAGCCCAACAGCGGCTCAGGCTCGCTGGCAGCCCCGGCTGAAGGCATTGAGAGCCAGTTCTCCTGTCCCATCTGCCTGGAGGTCTACCATAAACCCGTCAGCATCGCCAGCTGCACTCACACGTAAAGTACTCCTTGTTTGGATGTGTATTATTGTGTGTGGACATGCACAAAGTTGAGGTGACATGCTTAGATTAAACCATGCAGCTCTGTTGTTAATATAATGTGTTTTATATCTTTCATTTACATTATATTTTGTTTTTTTATACATCTGTCAGCAGGAGGTGACACTGTCTGACCACTTTGACTGATGTCAATCCATCACTACAGTTTTAGGGTAAAGACTCATTTGTTGGATTTATTTGGCATATGTCTTCTAATAATTAAAGCTCCAGTGTGTAACATTTAGGAGGATCTATTGTCAGAAATGGAATATAATATTCCTTGCTATGTTTTCATTAGTGTATAATCACCTGAAAATAGGAATCACAGTGTTTTTGTTACCTTAGAATGAGCTGTTTTTATCTACAGAGGGAGCGGGTCCTCTTCTGGCAGAGTCCGCCATGTTTCTACAGTAGCCCAGAACATGCAAACCAAACACTGGCTCTAGATAGGGCCTTTCCGGCCCCCTTGTTTCTCCTATACACTTCACAGACCGTTCTCATTCCCACGCATCCTGGAAAACCTGGAGATTTAGAGACAATTTTTCCAGTCATGGTAACACCTGGAAAGTGATTAAAATGACCAAATATCCTGAAAATAATAAATGAATAAATAACCTATGTTGTCCTGGAACATATTAATTGTAATTTAGGGACTCACTCAGATCGCCTACATAAACCAAACATATGTATTTTGTTTGAAACTCAGACAAGCTGTGAGATATGACACTACTGAGTTGCTTAACCAGACGTGAAGCAGAACACTTTAAACACTCCTTTTTCATTTCAGCCATGTCGGTCAATCCAGCTGTTCACGCCAGATGCAGAGTGAAACAGACTCTTTTTGCAAGCTTTTTGCCATCGTAAGAAAACCTGACATGCTTCATAACTAGACTTTATGTCAATATCAGGCCTACCGATAAATCATATGATGATATCCTGAATTGTCAAGAAAAACTCCTGGAAAAAGAGTGTATAGTGGGAACCCTGATCAAATACAAATGTAAGTGGTGTGCAGCACCACTAGATGCCACTCAAGCCTATACACTGGTCTTTTAATTTGGACCTTACAGTTCAAATATACACGCTGTGTCACAGTTTCATAGTTTGTGCATAAAAGAGCACTGACAAGTTGTTCTTCACTGTGCATCGCCACCTGTGGTACATAAATTGACATGAATTGTACACGTGATTCTGTGATATATAAATTAAATGGATTTACATCAATACTGTTTATTTATGTTATGAAGTAAAAATGTATATCAGCTGATGTAGCCTAATAAAGTCCTCATATCTTTCAGTTATCAATAATAATGACTAGGGGTGTAAGAAAATATCGTTATACTAGAGTATCGCAATATTTCGTTTTTTGATATTGTATCGATTCTCAAAAACACTGCATTGATTTTTGTGTTTGAACCCCCAACTGCTAGATAGTGTTGATGTAAACTGAGGGCTGTGTATGGGCTGATATTTGTGTCAGTAGAAACTGAATTTGAATCATTTAGAGCTGAATCTGAATTGCCCAACTTGAATAATTGCATTAAAAACCTGAATTTGAATTGCATAATTTGAATTTGTATTGTTTAACTG
>NW_023339751.1:25570495-25571817 GCF_004916995.1 Morone saxatilis | reverse complement strand
AGAGTTATTAAATGTTTTTATTATTTAATTACACAGAAACCACATGGCTAAGTACAGCAATTATCATATTTTATGTTATAGCATTGCATTATATTGAATCGTAACCCCTGCATTATGATACGTATCGTAACACCAGATTCTTGCCAATACACAGCCCTACTAATAGTGACCTCAAAAGTCCAGTATTTGTCAGGTTACACATCCACACATACTGTATACCTGCCATGTGTGGAATCACAGTGACTTATTTTGAATTCCTCAGGACATTATCTTTCTGCATGGTCTCTCCGAGCACTGCAGCTTTTATGAATCGATTTTGAATCTCCAAATAGAATTTTAATTATTAATGATTACTGATTCTGTGTGGTAAAACTGTGGCTGTGTGCCACACGGATGTCCCAGTATAGGGGAAATACTAACGCAGGTCAAAGTTCAGTTAGGTTTGGCTGTGGCTAGAGGGCTGGAAAATAAGTAGTTAAGTTCAGAAAAGACAGTGTTTATAAAATTAAAATTCCAAAACACGTTGTGTTAAAGGTGCTGTAAGTGATTTGTTTTGTAAATAATTCTTAAACAGCTCTACATTCTGAGGCAGTGACAAACGGCGGCGCTCAAGGGCAGACACAGTACAGTGTAATATTTTATTATTTTATTACAACAAGCTCAAAATAGGCAGTTCTATAAACATTATGTCGTGCACTGGGTATGAGAGAGATACCTTCAGTTAAATACAGATTTAGCAGGGTGCAGGAGTGCCAGCCACCTCCATAAAGAACCAGCCTCGATTGCCAGTAGCGGTACCACAGGCTGACAACAGACGTCATGTGACACAGGGGTAGCACCCATCTGTCTGCAGGTCTCCCCAGTTGACTGACTGCAGTGCACAGGGAGAAACCAAAATTCAGCTGAAATGAACACAATGAAATAAAAGAAGTTGTCAGCCATTACACGGGTGGAAAATGAATTGTGTCATGCTGTATGTTGGCAGACCCAAGTGTAAGAATAATAATAGGAGTTTGACAACTATCAGCCTACAATAGCAAAAACATCTTTAACAGAAAAATGGAGGCTTGTACCTTCGATTGCTGTGTTTGAGAGCTCCACTTTGTGTTTTTCCTTTTTGTTTCTAACTTGCTCATATAATGATTAAAAGAGGGACTGCTGTGGGGAAAACACCAAAATAGGTGATCTGAGACCATTTGCAGTCAAGTTAAAAGGCAACTTTTGACTTGTGAAATGTGTAACTGATAGAATAACGGCTGTGGTGCAGAGGCAGAGCGGGTCGTCCACTAATCGTAAGGTTGTTGGTTCGATCCCCGGTTCCT
>NW_023339751.1:25567131-25570345 GCF_004916995.1 Morone saxatilis | reverse complement strand
CCATTTACCATTTACCATAATGACATTATCAGTGTAGGCTTCTTACTTTATATCAAATGAAATTAGAGAGGAGTTATCCAGAGGGGTGTATATGTATTATTTCTCAGTCTGGAACTGAACTGAACAACAAAGAGCAGAGCAGACCTCAGGTAGCCTCAGTTCTATTTCTAGTTAAAGGAAAATGCAGCTATTTTTACTCCTCTGCTGCTGATGGGGAGGATAAAACTTCAGGAAACACTGACACAGATGCTTGCCTTTCACTATGCAGGGAAACAGTACCTATCAAAAGTGCTGCAAGGAAGGAAAAGAGCCGAAGACAGGGTCATCGGGGGCCAAGGCTCAATGATGCACGTGGGGAGTGAAGGCTGGCCCATGTGGTCTGATCCAACAGATGAGCTACTGTAGCTCAAACCGTACTCCTTATAGCATTATTTACAGAGACCCAACAGTTCAGACCTCGGGTCTAGGTGGGTGGCCGTCTGCCTCGACCAGTTAGAGAGAGAGGGAGAGAGAGAGAGCGGTAACGACAATATATTATATCATTTCAAATGTGAGGATTTTCAGCGTTTTTTTTTTTTTTTGTCTAATTTAGTTCTAGATTGACTTTCTAGGTTTGGATTTTTTTTATTGTTGGTCTGACTGGAAAAGTAATTTGAGGTCTCTGGTAACTCTGGTAATTTGTCATTAGACTACGTTTGACATTCAGCAGACTGCTTGATTAATGTGTAATAAAAATTGATAGATAAAATGATGATAGAAATAATTGCTAATTTCTGCTTTTATTGTTAGATTATCCAGGAAACTCTTCCTGATTTCTGTGTTGTCGACTAAAAAACCTTATATTATAACAACATAACTTCTGGGTTCTGTTGGCTTTAACTGTGTGGGGGCAGTGGTGGCCTAAAGGATAGTGAGGTCTCCCTTGACCTGCAGGATCAATCTGCCCCTCCCGAATGATCTTATTGCCTTTAACATGAACTTAACCCCTCACTCCCGTGCTGTGTCGTCTACTGTTGCAGGTTCTGTGGGGAGTGTCTTCAGCCGTGTCTCCAGGTGACTTCACCCCTCTGCCCTCTCTGCCGCGTGCCCTTTGACCCCAAGAAAGTGGAGCGCTCCTCCAGTGTGGAGAAGCAGCTGGCGTCATTCAAAGCACCCTGCAGGGGCTGCAGCAAGAAGGTAGACAGCGACCATTCATTGTTCATGTTTGATGTAAATAATAACATTGCAAGAACAAATTATTGACAAACAAAATCTACAAAATAGAAATTGTGTACAACAACAGATTCTTATTCACATTTCGAAGTATTGTATTAGGACAGTTTGATGGCAAATTTCTAATAACTTCAATCGCAGTCCTCATCGCTCCCATGGCTCTACATCCATGATGATGCTTTTAGAGCTTCCACTGGTGCTCTTTTAATTTCATTGTTGCACCCTCTTCTTCTGGTTTTCTGACTGGAGGGGCACCTAGAGCTGTGCAGTATAGGTCAGTTCATATGTCAATGTAGCACATTTTCTGTAAAGTAAATGAATAAATAGTTTATATAAAATCACCACATGGAAAGACCTATTTCTTTTTACATTTATATATAAAAGTACTTCCTCATTACTAGTCAGATCATTTTTCTCCCTCTATTTAGAATGTTTGTGCAAATTTTAAGCATGTAACAAAATATTAAATGTTATTGCCAACTCCTGATAATTGCATAACAATAGTGGATAGAAACAAACATTTATTTGCATTTTCTTTTTACTTGAAATTCGGTTAAAATTTGTGATAAATTTGGATGGAATCACGGCTGATGATGATAACTGCATCAGTTAAAATGTACAAAAAGAAAGAAAAGAAATGGATTTACAGATATATAGCCAGATAGTTCAGATCATGATCGTAGTGTAAACTGTTGGAGATGTATGGACAGAACAGTGAGTCAGATAGATCCTCTATGGAGACGACAGCAAGTAACACTAATTAGGCTGACAAAACGAACTCACATTAGGACGTGGAGCTGTTAGTCTTAAAAAAAAGTGTGTGTGTGTGTGTGTGTGTGTGTGTGTGTGTGTGTTCTCAGGTGGCTCTGGTAAAGATGAGGTCCCACATTGCTTCCTGTTCTAAAGTACAGGAGCAGATAGCCAACTGTCCCAAGTTTGTCCCAGTGGTACCGACCTCCCAACCTATACCAAGGTACTCGCACTCACACCAGCATTTTCAGATTACTTTTTAAAAAACTCTCTAGCCTCACTGAAACAATGGACAGCCATAATTTCAAACTACATTTCCCATGTAAAGAAGAAGTTTAAAGAAACCCTCTATATGGGAAAAACTGGGCTGTGTCTCTGTAATGGACTCCTCAGGGGCTCTTGGTCGTGAAGGGTCGTGCTACTTCCCAGCATTGGACACTTGTAGTCACAAACAAACTTGGTGCTCTGGGATTGCAAAACGGACCAACATGGTGGCTCATTTGGAAACTCTCATATTGTGAAATAGTTCACTAAAATGAATTGAAGAGAGAAGTATGCCATCTAGTTGCTAAATCTGTTTTCATTTTAGATCAATAACAGTTAGTTTAAACATTTTATGTGAGTTTTCAGAGGCACCTGGTTTGCATAAAGTCGCCTAGACATCTGCTTTATCCAGTGGAGTGGCTAATATGACCATTTCAGAATGCAATAGTGAGTCATTGGAGGCCAGTACCTATACAATGCCAAGATCAGTTAGTAGGGTTGAATCAGCTGCTACAAGCTTGTGATAATTCCTGTCTTCTCTTTGCATATTTGTGTAGTAATATTCCGAACCGGTCAACGTTTGTGTGTCCGTTCTGTGGAGCCAGAAACCTGGACCAGCAGGAACTGGTGAAGCACTGTATGGACAACCACCGTAATGACCCCAATAAAGTGGTAAGAGACCACATCATTACCTAGACTAACTTTAACATTATCAAAGTTACTATTGGTACCATTGTCTCCACAACCTGTCTGATTTCCATGTGTTGGGTCCAGTCTGCAGAATATTAATACCATTGTAATCCATTGGTATTAACTTTAAAACAACAGTTATGACTTAGATCATCTAAAAAAAGTTGAAGAGGGTTTATGCCAGTAGTTGAGAGCCATTTTCTATCATTCAGTAAACCGAGTAATATTTTTTATGAATATTCAATTCAATTCAATTCAATTTTATTTGTATAGCGCCAATTCATAACGGAAGTTATCT
>NW_023339751.1:25557332-25567031 GCF_004916995.1 Morone saxatilis | reverse complement strand
CAGCTTAGTGCGGTTCCTTTAATCTGATTCACAAGTCACACAACTGTTTGGTTACTACTTTCTCCAGAATCTGATGATGGCTTCGATGAAGAAATTATTGAAGTTAACTGATTGATAGCAGAAAAACATTCTAAATATATATCTAAGTTTACATTAGTTAAAGTTCCTGAACTTGGAGAGCCACTGATAACTGTTGATGGCATTTGTTTATTAATTTTCTCTCTAATAGTAATATTTTTATGATAAAAAAATCTCATGAAATCATTGCTTCTTAAGGTTATGGGGATATGTGGCTCAATAGAGCTGTACTCTCTGTCAGCCCTGGCTACAGTGGCTGAAAGAGGAAAGCTAGGGTTGTTCTTATTTTTTTCTATTAATGTTGAGTAATAGGCTCCTCTGGCATTACGGAGGGCCTTTCTATAGGTTTTAAGATTATCTTGCCAAATTGAGCGATATTCTAATAATTTCGAATCCATTTCCTTTCAGATTTCCTTGCTTTTTTATTAAACACTGATGGAATCTCCTCCTTGCATTCATAATGATCTTAAAAGTGTTAAATTTAAGCTGCAGAGACCCTGATATATATATTTACACTGTTCTTTATTAGATTATGGTTTTATTGTTGTTTTTTGCACTCTGACAGGACTACAGCATCGATGAAGAGGCAGCACTGCAGGCAGCTCTGGCACTGTCACTGGCTGAAAACTGACAATAGTTACACCCCCAACCATCCTGTCACCGCCAGCACCAACTCCACCACCACTGTGCTGCTGCTCCTCCACTGCTCAAAAGGTATCATCCTGACCCAGCCACATTCACATTCTCTCACTTCCTTTTCACGTCAAGCCAAGGAGGATTTTCCTGCAGCCAGGATGGATGGATGTATCTTGTCTGCTTCATTTTGATTTGATGGTTTGAAGACACTGTGGGTTTAAAATGGATCCAGTGACTGTATCAAGATAAGCTATGTCAAAAACCCATTACACATTGACTTTAAAAATCCAAACCTACAGCTTGGAAACCACTCACAGCTTCAGTTTCAGCTGCCACCTGGACCAGCACAGCATGAAGGGCTACCTCCACGGAAAAATGTCTCCTCTGTGAGTTGGATGCCTGCTGACTCTGAAACAGTGGTTCACGTCTCTGAGCACCTTTGTGATGAGTTAATATCCAGAAGCTAGCCCACAAGAGCTAATTAGGAAGCATTTTGCAAAGGTAAACATAAGAATATAAAAAAACAAACAATGAATCAGTGGCTCCTATATTCATGTGGTATTTTGCAAGACAAAGGCAAAACAAAATACCAATAGCTGGCAGCAATAGCAGGCTAGATGACTATATACACAACAGAAAGTTTGTCATGGTGCTCAGCTCTGTAGGAAATTACTTTGTTGACTGAGCGGCCGGTAGCATGGTTGCGTCTGTAATATTACAGTCCATGACATCTTTCTGATGGTCATGTTTAGGGCTGTGTGATATGACCAAAATTTCATATCCCATAATATAGGTTATTTCATATCCAGATAATGATGCATATCAGCACATTTGCTTTAAATTAGATGAACAGTTTATATAAACTGGTCACATAGAAAGGCCCCACATTTTGAATCATATATTTTTCTCCTTTTATTTAGAACCTTTGTGCAAATTTTCTCTTTCTCCGTTCTGATTGACATGATTTGTGGGATGATGTGTCGGTGGTAAAAGAGTTTAGTGGTGTTTGAGTCTGTTATGGTGACCAGTCTGTGGCATAATTTGCAAAGTGTGGTTTTCTGGTTCGTGTCAGAGTTTTCGTACCCAAACCATGCCCGCGTGACAAACGTAGATCCCAACTGATATACAATTTTAGGGCCCAGTACCAATTTTAGAGAGGGAAAAGTCACTGATTATTACCTAAATGGCAGCCAGTATAGTGAAGTTTCAAGCTGGAATGAGAATAGCACTTTTTTACTCTGCAAAAGGACTCGTATTATATTCTTACTCTGTGCTGCTTACCCCATTGTAAATCACAGCGCACTCTGCTGGACGAACTTTGTAGTGACGGCAATATATTACCACAAGCATTTATTTTTGCACTAAATACTGGAAAATCAGTTTTCATATCGGAGCATATTGCATAACATCTGCCGGTACTGATACGATGCCAATATGTCTGCGATATCAGCCAATAATACCAGGCTGACCCATATATGGGTCGACTGATAGGACGACCCGACACACTGTATATCTTCATATCGCGCAGCCCTAGTCACGGTCTGTAGTTCAGATGGCGCCAGAACATCATTCATTAAGAGGTTGAAATTCCAAAATAAGTGTGTAAGCTCCTTCCATTATCTGGCCTTACAGTTCCACTTCGGTAACCCGGTGGTCCACACTGCTACACTCAGTTTGTATTGTATTGTATTCTGCCTGCACTGTTGAAGTTAGTCAGACAGATGGCAGACATTCTCCGTTATTTACACACTGGACTCCGGAGAGGACATGTAGACTGACAGTTGTCCCTGTAATATTATATTATATTGAGAAAAATATCATAAACAGTACATACAGTGTTGAGTAGCGGCAACAGAACATATAAGACTGTATGATAAACTGAGGTTTAAATACAATACTGGCAGTATTTTAAACTATTATAATAAACACAGCAATATTAATCTAAAGTAAGATCACTGTTAAGATACTAAACCTTACCACATAAGTATGAATAGGAATATAGTATTATTCAGGGCTTAGAATTCCTGTGAGCTGGAGATTTTATATTTGTATTAATTAAATTTTATTGTTACTTTCTATGCACACAAAAATGGAATTTGTTAAATAAACCACTGAAGAAGCAAAATACTCATTTCTAAGATGAATGACTGAAATTATTCTTTTCAGATGTCTGTCAGCAGCTGGAGGGAAATATGCAGGTTTGTGTGGAGGCTGATGGATTCATGTTCCAGATAAACTTTGACGAGGTTCATGATATCAGTGGCTGTGGTGGCTAGTGGAGAGACAGCGCACCAGGCTTAGTGTTTTTAATGAGCTCCACCTTTTCAGTCCCGTTTTGCACACACTGCTGTACCACACCACTGTGGAACTAAAGGCCTCTGCCTCTGCTGTCTGTCTTACTTGCTCGCTCTGTCTCTCTCCAAAATAACATTTACTCTATGTTTGAAAAAACTCAATACTAATACATACATTACAAAAAGAATCAGCATAATATTTCATATCTATTTAAGGCAGACTTGTAAACAGAGTGTAAATTTGGTCTTCTGTCCATGTCCATGAGGCTCTGTGTGGACTGCCTGCACCAACAAACATACACATCTGTGTATGCAGAGACCCAGCATAGTAGAAACAGAACCATATCCACTATCCGTGTCTAGTTTTGGACTCTGTGTGGCCCTTTAGCCAGCCCTAACCTCTTACTGTTGCTTTCTACAACACTAACCCTTACATACAAGCCCTGGTTTTCTTGGCTCATTGTCATCTGATCCCCCTTTTGCACCAAGGCAGTGTGAGGGCTGGTTGAGCCGGTGCCCAATCTTGAACCAGTTTCAACAGCCAAAGAACTGTCAATGTTGATGATGCCGATCTGGGTCGATGTTTGTTTGGTTTTAAGTGTCATGTCCGATAAATCAAAACTTAGAAAAAGAAAAAAGAGAAAAAAAAGGTTTGTTCAGACTGGGCATAAAGCAGATTTTTCGTTTTTTGCATTATAAATGTATGCATTATATACTTATCAATGACCAACATTTAAAAAGTCAAAGAACCAGCTCTTGGCCAGGTAAACTGGTTTCAGCTCGGCACCAGAACATTGCTGCTCTAGAACCAAGAACCGTTTACAGCAGTAGCTGGGGCGCCTTGTGGCCAGACAGCTTTGTATTTATTAGCTGTTTAGCACATATTACATTGCATCGAGGCAGATGGCCACCCACCTAGAGTCGGGGTCTGCTCAAGGTTTATGCCTCTTAAAAGGAAGTTTTTCCTTGTCACTGTCGCCAAGTGCTTGCTCATGGTGTGAACTGTTAGGTCTCTGTAAATAATTTTATAAGGAGTATCATCTAGACCTAGGTTACAATACAATCTAAAAAATATCGTAACCTTGGTAACAACAGCTAATATTGGAGACATATACAGTGATGTAATGACATGGCTCTCAAGCCCATGGAAAAGAAAACCAGTTCTTAGAAGGTTCGCAACCAACACTAGCACCAGCCCAGAACTAGCTCTAGGTTCGCGTTGGTAAAACAAGGGTATCAGTGTGGAGTGTTGTGGAAGCTTCATCAGAGGCTAATGGCAGGTTGTCAGACTCGGCAATATGAAATCTCCAGAGGAAGCAGCAATGTCAGAATAATCTATTCTATTACTAACGTGAAAGATTGAATTCAGTGCACTTCGGTGTCTCCATCACTGGACTGCAGCAGCTGAAAATACGTTAGGGTCCTTCAACTGGATTCAGACCAGCCACACTCATTGGTAGAGTGACCCCGAGAGCAAAATGTGGAAATTTTAAAATCAGAGACAGACAGCCGGCTGAGTGTGCAACTGATCCACGGCCTATCCTGTTTACTGTGACGTTGAACTAGTTTCAGATGTTTAGATGATAAATTTGTCATAATTCTGCCATGGCGACACCAAAAGGAAGATTCAGAGAAAGCTGAGTTGTAGCTCATCCATTACTGTCTATGCCAGCTTCACTGATGACAACAGAAGACACCTAAAGAGACAAGATCAAAGTGCACCAATGAGGGAAGGATCTCATAAAAGCAAAGTCAGACACTTCCTATTTTTTATTCGTGTGAATATTTGCACTTATCAACCTTTTTTTTTACCAGATGGATCTGTGGATATGAGGTCTAACCTCCATGTTACTGCTATCTGCCTCTTCAGCTCTCACTACAAGGAATATTTTTATGATCCATCAGCCAAGACAGACCAGTATAAAAGATATATTTTTGGAAAACGTTTAAAACCACTGGACTAATCTCAGACATCATGGGTCAGATCTGTGTCTGCAACCTCCCGGGGATGTTGAAGTTGTCAAACTTGAATTGCTGTTAACACACAAGAAACTTGTGCAGGACTAGAGAGAATGGGACCGATGTTTTCTATAGTTTAACCAATAGATGGCAGTCCTTCTCCAGACTTGCAGAGCCATACTGAAACCAACACACACAGAGAAGTCATGCTTTGTACAGGGACATGTTGTGGCACAAACAGAAGAGGTAACTTGGGTAATGTTTCCACAGAAGGATATATTCATCATTTGCACTTTAATTCACTCAGTTTTTTAAATGATAGTTGGAATTCTATTTGTATAATCTTAACTCTTGTTTAATGATTTTACAATTTAAATTTCATTGTGTTTTCTTTAAAAAAAAGAAAGATGTTGTATATTGTAAAAAGTGTCAGGGGTTAGATGTTACCTGATAGAAAATGTACCATTAGTTTTGTTTGTGTGACAAAACGTTCAATATTTGTTGACTGAGTACTTCATTTAAATGGGCAGCATGTGCCATTTTTTTCCTTCCAATGATGTTTTTGTAGTCAAAATCACTTTAATTGACGGGAACGTTCTTTATGCAATACCAGAGCTGACAGGCACTCACAGGAAAAACAGGTCAAGTGTAAAGAATGAGTTCTACAGAGGAGAATTAATGTAATGAGAAGAAAAAGAAATCCCATGTTCACATTATTAATGATGATAATGGTAAAGGTAGGAAAGATTAACGTGTATGACCTGTAAGCATTCACATCAGCTGATAATTCAATGCAGCCATGTGGTAGCTGAGTCGGTCGTGAGGGTTAAAAATACTTTGCATTGACAATATAGATTTACATTCTTTAAAATTGGGTTTAATTACCTTGAACGACCAGTGCCATGTCAGATACATCAAAAATATTAGTTTTCCATCAAAATTACAACTTAATGAGAACTAGAATTAAAGGTATGTTCAGACTGAAGTGTAGCTGATATAACCTCACTATTGGTTCCAATTGGACTGCTGGGAATCACCTGGGCACCCTGGTGGTTCATAATGTTCTACAGCCATACGGGTGTGCACTGTGGTGTTCTGACACCTTTCTATCAGAAGCAGCATTAACTGTTTCAGCAGTTTGATGCTACAGTTAAGCTCGTCTGTTTTGGTCGGAACACACGGGCCAAGCCCTGCTCCCCACATGCACAATGAGCCATGTGGGCTGATCTCTGGTTCTTTCCTACTTTGGGACTACTTATGAGCTGAGCTGCAGGTTTTGGGAGATGCCTCTGACCCAGTCGTCCATCACAATGCTGGCCCTTGTCAAGTCGCTCAAATCCTCACGCTGGGCACATTTTTTCCTTGCTTCTAACACAAACAACTTTGGAGCAAAATGTTCACTTGCTGCCTAATATATTAGGTGCTGCTAAGCTAACATCATATGTTATAGCATATCTTGGCTAAACAGTAAGCTGAATGTCCGTGTGCAAGTCATTTAACGTTAGCTGGTATAACAAGTTAGTGTTGCGTGGCTCGGTTTGATCCAATGTTTCCCATTTACAGAGCCAGGGCTGAGTACAAACACAGAATTTCTTTTTTAGTGCACGCTGAATTTGAAAAAAAAAGAATCTCCTAATTTTACATTTCATCTTTCAGGAAATTGGTGGATAACAAATATTTCTAGCACATTAAGAGTGAAGTGATTAATCTCAAACTAAAATCATTTTTCTCCTTTTTTTTATTTTCCTCTTCCGTAAATTGCATATCTCACTCTAAATATAAAATAGAAATCTTTAACACACATGAGAGCTCTTTTTATATTTCAGTAGATTTGCCTCAAACAAACACAATTATTTCTTCTGTTTGTTGTTTTTTATATTCATGTTATAATAGCAATCTTTTATAAATCTTTGTTACCTCCTGACCTCTGTAGCAGAATTCCTTGATTCTTACTTTGTTCCACTCTGTGTACTCCTTGTTTATCTGCTTCTTCAGTTGAAACATTCCACCTCTGAAATGTAAATAATACTGTTTAATCCTTGTTTTTGTGAACCTGCTCATCACTGATGATTTTTAAAGGCAGCCGTACAGGTTACAGTAGCTCAACAGTCGCATACACACAGCAAAATGTTACTGTAGAATACTGTAGGGACTATACACGATAACAAAGACTTTCTTAACCACACTGGTTGCAAACATGGAGGTGTATGAAAACTGTCTGGCTTGTAAGGGTTAACGGGTTGGTTGGTTGGTTGGTTGACTATCACAAAACAATACTCACATGTCATAGGCATGTTGAATGAGTTATCCGTCGCTGTAATTATTCCTCCTCCATACTGGCCTTTTCCACTACATGGCAAAACTTTAGTTGTGGGGTCTTTTAGACTTTCCGTTATCGGACCAAATGGATGTTTTTCATGGGAGCTGTAGTTCTGTAGGTGCTCACAAAGTGAGCCTTGTTTAACTTTGCGTAGGCTAGCCAGGATGTGACATCATGACTCGCCATCTTTGTTCAGGCAATTCACTTGTATGTTCATTGTCTGTGTTTCGGCCCGACAAACCTGAATGCGACTACCAGGATTTATCCCTCTGCCAAGGCTGATTGTGGAAACACAAAGAGGGAATTTTGTACTAAAAACACTTGATTTGGCTAACTCACATTACTCAAGCCTCATATTCGTGATAGAGTGCATTGTCTGTGGATGGGATATTTTCCCCATTTCTTACAGCGTAGATACGCTACAAACAGAATACTACATGGTGAGTGTGGAGAGGAACAATTGCGGTGAACATATGATGTGAGTATTGTACTACGATAGACAAGCCAGATCCAAACCTATCCTCTAAATATAGTGACATACAAGCTGATAGTTGGCTACCTGACAAGCCAGCAGACTCATTTAGCACCAACATGCTAATGCTACTTTCTACTAGCACAGCAGATACTGTGTTTAGCCTGCTAATTACATTAAGAAAACCACTGTTGAATTTTACTAGTAGACCTGTAGCCTCCTTGAACCAAGACACCAACAGGGGCTGATTGGACTGAATTTATTGTAAGATGGTATCTATAGAGCTAAAGTGATTTTCAGTCAGATATTTTTACTTTTGACATGTAGATCCCTTATGAAACCTGAACTGTCTAAGCTGGTCTTTGACAGACATATGTTGCCCTACCAGCTGCTTTAAAGGGGCACTCACATTTTACACATAAATGTCAGTTTACGCAGCATGGTGACTCCCAACTCTGTTAAACAGTTGTTATGTTCAAGGGTTGAGCGAGTACTCGGCTGAAACGAGTATCATGTACTTTGAGGTAAAATGTGTCACGTAAAAGTCGTAAAACTTAACTTATTTATTTATTTTTCAAAGTTACTCTTGTATGACTGGTTAGATTTCCGGTTTGTCTGGCACCTTTCCTGTTTAAGCATCACCCACATCTGGTTTATGCTTTGCCCATTCCAAGTACCAAATGCAGATAATTTAGTTGGTCGAACAGGTAGAGATAATTGTGTACTCACTCACCCCTACTATCTTCCCTAAGGAACAGTTCTTAAAGAATATAACCCTGGAGCTTGACCCATACTAAATAATAAAAGTCGGGATATCCCGGCCACGGTGGTCCCCCAACTTTATGCAAGTGCACTACTACAATGAGTCCCTGGAGTAGGCTTCTAAAAGCCACTTCAAAGTGACCAACCAACAAAACACACCGTAACACTACTGAAAACCATTCAGGTGTCATGGGAAGTTGATTATTCTAATTTGAAATGGTGCAAAGACAAAGTACAAGTGAAACCATGACCAAAACCTTAATCCCCATGGACAATTTTGGTCAAATTACACAGGAATAAAAAAGTATATGTTATTGTTTCACAAAAATCTGGCAGTACCTTAAAAAATAGTACATTAAATCAGCACACTGACTTGACTAGATAAAGTTGATACAACTTCTCATTCTGAATTTCACTGCACCGTAATACGATAATTTAACTTAAAAATATTGTTAAAATGGATTAATCAAAAATTGTAAATAACACAAAAAGTAAAAAAAAAAATGATTAAGTACTTTTTACTAGGTATTTTGTGTTCACGAAACAAATAACCGACAAAATTAAGTCAGTGAATGTTTTTTAACTTACAAAATTGAGTTACTTTTACTTAAAATGTTTGATGTAATCCGTTTAAACACCTTTTAGAGTTAAATAAACATCTGGTTTTACAGTGTGAGGTAGTGTTTTGTGTGAAAAGAAGGAAGAAGTTTGAATGTGTAAAGTGCAGACATATACATTCAAGTCAGCCTTCAGTGTGATTTAATATGCATTCTTTATAAACATAGTAAGAATACCAATAAGAAGTGCTTGCAGTGACATTGCTGCTGGAGATGAAGATGATAATGATGTCTGGGTTTTTCAGCTGTTGCACTGCTTGGGGTTTTATCAGAACACTATTAGGATGTTTTGTAGCATTTTCTTTTTGCCCTTAAATAAAATGAGAAACTGAATATATTGTAGTTGTATTTTTATCATGTGGTCTATAAAAATGTGGAACAATGTTCTTTATTGCAAAGATATTACCATGCTTAAAATGGAAGCTGACGCAATAATCTCTTAGCTCTGTGAGTCACTGTCAGTGATAGAAATAACGGCGTTACTTTTTTCAGTAACGAGTAATCTAATTGATTACTCTTCCCATTTTAATAACGGCGTTACTGCCAAAAAATGTGGCGCGT
>NW_023339751.1:25551587-25557232 GCF_004916995.1 Morone saxatilis | reverse complement strand
TGTGCATCTGACGGTTAATAGTTTGAAGACTAATGTTAATAAGTACAACATGTTGCTAAGGTTAAAATTCTAAGGAATATAGCAAACACAGTGATTCATATATTCAGAGATGAAATAAAAAAGGCATCTAATGAAAACACTATTCACAATTACTTTAAGAGAAAACCATTAGAGTGCTAAAAAATTTTTGTGACTAATGAAACTACAAGTTTGTCCTGTGACATTAACCATCGCCGGAACACTTATGGTTCCTAAGGGAATATATGTCATCTTAGAACTCAATGCAAATCTCACCTCGGCCTTTCCTTCAAGGTCTTCAGCGTCCTCGAATCGGACAGCATTATATTAGAAACTGAAAACCTTGGTTTTTGTAAGTCAACGATTATGTTTATGAGAACACAAAAACTACACATGAAAAATGTACGTCACTGACACTTGCTTGCCATATCTATCTAACATACCCAAAGGTCACCACAGCTGTAGCTAAAGACAATTTTACAGTTTTGACTAAAAAACATGTATTTGCTCCTCTCTGCCTGTGTTAGACATGAATGTGAATGAGCTCAACCACGGACTCCACCTCTTTTGTACAGGCTGGATTTAGTTATTGGCGAAGTTAACAAATTTCAGTGGGATTTTAATTATCTTTTTTTGGATGATTCTTACTTCTGGAATAGAACTAGATTCACAGTTGAATGCTTGACCTTGGTTTTCCTTGTTTTTGTTTCTCCTGTGGTTCTTGTGTGGGTGTGTGTTATGCCTGGCAGTGGCTGCTGATCACCTGGTGAAGTTGCAACCTGCTGCAATCCTCATCAGTGCCTGGCCTTAAGAAGTGGATTTCCTGAGACTCGTCGCCCAGATTATTCCTAACCTTCTCAGGTTGAGTACTTCAGGCCAAATTTAGTATCAGAAGTTTTTGGTCAGTTTTAGAGTGAGTTTCTCTGTCGGACCAGAACTAAAGCCTTGGTGTTTTTTTCCTCTTTTCAAGATTCCTGCACCTGAGTGTTTTGGTGCTGCCTGGAGGATCGTTTTGGAGCGCGGCTGCCACTGTTCAGGACCTGCTGCCCTGCTCCACTTGCCCTTTTCAAGCCACAGTTGCACTACTACTCAGTTTTTGGTGAATAAAGACCCTTGACCTCAAACCAGTCTAGAGTGATCTGAATCCTGAATACCAAACCTAACACTAGGAAGTTCTGATTTCACTTCCGCTCTGTTTTTCATTTGTTAGTCACTAAGAAGACACAACAGGAATTGTGGTTAGAACTATAATTGTGAAACTATATTTGTTTATAATTAAATTAAGTTTGGATTTATCACTTCCAGCGTAAAAACTTCCTCTCTATGGTCTTACTAACACCAGTGTTCCATTTGTTTCCTCATATTGTCACACTCTGAAACAAGTACATGAAAAGGTCAGGGTTACATTTCATCAAGTCAACAAGCGTTTTTAATACAAAAATATACATTAAACATTTTTAATACAATGAAATGACGTGTTTTGACAGAGCATAAAGTTTTTTCCAGTACTTCTAAAGTTTCAGACAGTTTAAGAGCATTTCAAACAAAATGCAGTTTTTTAGTGTATAATCACCTGAAAATAACAACTGCTCTGTACCTTAGAATGAATCATTTTTATCTTCACAGGTGGGTCGCCTTCCGTGGAGTCAGCCATGTTTCTACAGTAGCCCAGAGCAGACAAACATTTGGCTCTAAATAGTTGCTCTAAATAGTTGCTCTCACGTTTTTCGCATGTTTCATGGCCAGCATAATTTCAATCTGCAACTACAGCACTAGGTGCAATTAAATCCTACACACTGGAGCGTTAAAGAATGATACATACAGCTTGATGGGTGTCATCATTGTGGGGGTAATATCAGCATTGGAAGTCCAACACCTTACTATAAATCCAGACCTGGAGACATGGACGATGGGACACATACATGTAATTCCACCTTTAGAATGATTCTGATTCACATCTCAGATGAGGTCAGGGGAGCATCCTATCACAGAGGGGGAGTGACAAGGCTCTATAATGGCTGAGACAGTGTAACTGTCTGAAACAACTGACAGTACTAGTGCTGGTCAGTCAGTTCTACCATCACTGTTAGCAAACATTAACATTCATTTGTGGCTGTTGCCGAGTTGTAGTGTTCTCAATCTGTGCATTGTAAACTTGCAAACTAATAAAAATACATGTTAGTAACACACACACTTGGGTAACTAAACAAGTGGTTTCTGACAGGCAGTTACACATGTTAATACGTCATTTTGTCAAGCTTCTTCTGTAAAATCACTGGGCCTCATTCAGTAGGTAACTTTTATAAGAAAATGACTTTTTGTCATATTTGCTGAAACTTTCACTATATCCTAATGTGTGAAACAATCAGGTTCCTCTGGCTCCTCTTAGTGCTCCTAATGACATTTGAAGGAATCCACTGGACCATAAAACACATCTTTTAACTAAATGCTGTCAATTTAGAATGATTCTGATTTACTACTGTAAGGACAGTGCTACCAAAATTGGCCAGTGTGCATGTTTCATTAATCCCACTGTAATTTTGCTTGCACATTTATTTTCTGTGTCAAGTTAGAACATTTCTGTGCACGTATTAGTGATTGGGGCCCATTGTTTTTGATGGAAGAAAAAGGCTGTCATAAACTCAAAGTGTCACGGCACAGCTTCTTTCCTCTGCTCAGACATTTTTGTGATCCACACGATCATACCAGGTCCGCCCAGAGTCACTGTTGTTGAGCCTACAGTGAAACTACAGAAAACTGTTTTGGAGCGGGTTGACGTTTGCAGGCTGTCAGGACAGCGGGCAGCCTGCCTCTTGGTGCTTGGCTAACAATGAGATCCTGGAGAAGGTCTTGAAGCAGCTTGTACACTGGTACTTTTTCACTTCAGAGTGGGTTTGGAGGTGAGCTCGCAAGTTGGATCGGTCGGCAAAAGCTCGGCTGCAGTGGAGACACGAGAACGGTTTCTCTCCTGCAGAGGGAACACGGAGATTCATGTCAGTCAGAATGACGGGTTTGAATGGCCGACCCTCCTTCATGACCCCTCACTCCACCAGGGTTGGACACAAGCTATGGTGAACTAGCGTTACCAGGAATGTAAATTACTTAAAGGGACAGTTCACCCCTAAATCAAAAATGCACATTTTTCCTCTTTCCTGTAGAGCTATTTATCCATCTAGATAGTTTTGGTGTGAGTTGCTGAGTTCTGGAAGTATCAGCTGTAGCGGTATATTATATATATATGTTTGTGATAATAAAAATTGATGGCAACTTGTTCTATTAAGAATAAAATCGTTTGATGACATATGGCTCAGCATTTTGCACAGGGGGCCACTATGATTGGTAAAATTTGAAGGGAACTACAATGATTGGTCAAATTTGCCGAAAAGTTGCTGTGATTGGTCAAAGTTGCAAGGTTGCACGGAATTCACAGGGGCGTTAATTGTCTATTGTCTATCGTAACTTCCTGAAGGGGCTGATAATGGAAGCAGATGGCCCTCGGCTTATGGAGCTCAAAGCGCCACACAAAAAAAGAAAAAACCTCAACAGCAATGTCTCTTTCCAGAAACCATGCCCCAGTTACTGGAGAAAATCCACAGACCTTGTTGTGAGCAGTTTCATGTAGGAACTATCTGCTCCTTGGACCTCTCTTGCCTGTTTGTTTGTAACACAGCTTCCTGTTAAACATGTGCAGTGTTAGACACCCCTATGACATAATCAGGGTTATTTCCTCAGACTTGACTTCTCCAGAAATACAAGACATTATACAACTGATTGAATACAATGATTATAGAAGGTCCAGTTGTTTCCATCACAATGGCAGAAATGGGCTTCCATACACCATGACTAATGGACTGACCTTCATGTATAAAATGAGTTGAGTGCCCCTTTAATAAAGAGGGGTTTTTTTACTTTCTAATGCGCTGACCCTTAAATGTGTGGATGTGTGTGTTTCACTGACCTGTGTGTGTTCGTATATGTCCCTGAAGCAGCCAGGGTCTGGAGAACGCCTTTCCACAGAGTTTACACACACAGGGCAGCGTGTGTGTCCTGATGTGCATCTTGAGCGCTCCCAGGCTAACGTACTCCTTCTCGCAGTACTTACAGCTGAAGTACTTCTTGCTGCTCCACTCACACTGGAGCTGCTTGTGTTTGGCCAGGCCTGAGAAGCTCAAGTGCTCTTCATGACAGTCCAAACACTCAAAGCTCTCCTGGCCGCCGGGAGCGATGGCTGGGAAGAGGGCCAGGAGAGGGAGGGACGGAGAAAGGAGGCTCTCTCTCCTCCTGTGGTCTCCTGCAACGCGCTGGATTTCCAGGTTCACTTTGGTACAGGATTCGACTGGTTTGTAGGCTTCTGCGGGGCTTCTGCTGTAAGCCTCCAGACGGTGGCCTAAAAAGGAGAGAGGGGAGGCGTTTGGAGAAGACGGGAGATGCAGTCGGCCCGCTCTGAGAGACAGAGAACAGGACGAGGAGGAGGACTGGGCTCTCTGCTGTAGCCGTGGGCTCGGTGCTGGACAATGATGGTGAGGGGGGATGTCATTGTGCAGGAGAGAATCTTTGGGCGTGCAGCAGGAGACCTCTGTGGAATACACACACACACATTTGGCTTATTATAGTTGTGAGATGATGGGCTGCTGTGATCATCCCTTCTCTCCATACAGCCCTATAGCTGCTTAAACCTGCAATAACACATTTTTTGAGCACAGGGCTGTTAATTGATGTGACGCTTCTCACGTCATCTGCAGACAGTTTGTGTGTTGCACTTAAAGTCCTTAGTCTGTGCATTCTACAGTTCAGAGCTAATGTGAGACTTCCTAAGTTAAAATGTGAAAAGAGTCTATTGTGTGCATTTTGTTCTGGCAGCAAACCCCTCAGACGACAAGTGATTTGTGGATTTTTGGTTAAATGGAGTCAGTGATGTCTCTTTATGGACAGGACAAATGATTACAGCGACTCCTACCTGTTTTTATTTGATTAGAGATCAGAAACAAAAAAAAGTTCTGTGTTTATTGTATAAGCTGGACTTAATCAAAGTAGAGATATATTGAATTATTATTGAAATCACAATATGGTCGAGAACAATAACCAAATCACAGAAGCTGCAATCTGTTTGCTAAAGCTAAACTGTGTGACCATCAGCATTATAATGAAGTACTGTAAGGACTTCATCAGGATTTTATTATTTTTGGTAAAAATGAAATAAGTTCTTGAGACTTCTTCAAGATTAAAGGAATGTGTGTCACAAGTGGAGCTGACACTTTGAAGTATGTGTCTCAGCTTTCCGTTCATCCCCAATGTATGCAGTTCAAACACTGTTTATGGACCCCAGCATGCAGAAATATTCAAATACACTAGGTGAAAATAACACATTTATACAACATGCAAAAAACTGCATGGGCTTAGCATCATTTGTGGGCTCCCATAGAACTCATTTTCATTCAGATATTTTGAGGTCAGAGGTCAAGGGATCCCTTTGAAAATGGCATGCCAGTTTTTCCATTTGCCAAAATTTTGCCCAACTGTGGAGCGTTCTTTATCCCGCTTTCTTTAAAACGGACCTCGCCATAGCCTCTGAAACACTGAAGAGAAAGGATAATGGGGTGGTACTTGGGGTGACCAATCAGATTTCA
>NW_023339751.1:25551209-25551565 GCF_004916995.1 Morone saxatilis | reverse complement strand
TTCCCCCCAGCCCCCCCCCCCCGGACACTAAATGTAGTGGTTTAAAAGCTAGTACATACATCCATTGTATGTTTCTATCAATAGCTTTGGATGTTCTTTCAGTTTACGATTCAAAAGAGAAATGTGTATTGAACACGATGTAAATCCAGAGTGGTGAGCATGAATGCAGTCAATATGTGCCTGTCTCTCACATATTCAGTTGTTGCCTTGCAGATACCGTTACACCGATGTGATGTCTAAAACTGATACTCACTACTGCCCTCTTTCATCATTGATGCCAGGGTACAAGTGGGCATCACGCACACACACACACACACACACACACACACACACACACTTCCAGAACACAGAGGAAA
>NW_023339751.1:25550945-25551109 GCF_004916995.1 Morone saxatilis | reverse complement strand
CTCTGGCTCCTCCTAGTGCTCCTCATGGGATTAGCAAGAATGCACCGGGCCTGAATGAAAACAACCAATCAGAGCCGAGAAAGATAGTTGATCTTTGAGTCTCATTTCCAGTATCTCTATTTGATGACCTGGGTGATTATTTTCAGGTGATTATACTCTAATGA
>NW_023339751.1:25548991-25550850 GCF_004916995.1 Morone saxatilis | reverse complement strand
CTGAATGTTACACACTGGAGCTTTAAGAATGTTACCAACATTTTACCCAACATGAGAATTAACAGCAGGGTTATCCCTACCATTACTATGTTGCCTGTTCAGGACTGAATGACTCTATAACCTACCCCTTTGTCAAATGTTTAATATTTAAGTCCATTTCTTGTTAACACAGAGACAATTTTATTTATTGTTTTGGTTGTGCGGTTTTATTTATTCAGGATATTTTAAGATTTTTTTCACATTCCAATTCCAATTTCTGAATACTCATTCCTCTTTAAAAGGGTGTACTTGCATGATTATAATGATCACTATATCCGTGGCATAAAATGGTCTTAAAATGACAATAACATTGTTCATCACATTATTTTTTTTTTAAGTCAAACTCAAACTTCTAAACTTCTAAAAATAAACTGAAAAGGTTTTGCCAACCTATAATCTCTTGTCTAGGTAATTTACTGAAATATTTAGGTTTTAGAAAAACTAAATTTGGAATTTCAAAAATCTTTCACAGTGAGCTGTGAGCCTGATTTTATTTATTACTGGGGTGAAAATATCAAATTATTAGTTATTATTATGTGTTTTCTGAAAAATGTTTCACATTTTAAAATGTTTCTAAAACTTAAAGAGTTGAGTTTTTCTAAAGGAGAAAAGTAGATTATCATTTATTATTAGTATAATTCTCTTAAAACTCAAAAATGTAATGGAGCCAGTTGCCTTAAAATTAGGTGTTTTCACAACTGTATTTTATTTACAGTGTGTCGTCCAACTTTTGTTGGTAATTGGATCTGTTTTTTTTGTATCTATACTCAAAGACTTAGCATTGGTAGTGTTTATATGACTTTAGGTATAAATCTGCCCCTGCCTAGTGCTTTTCCAATTTTACCACTGACTGTTTTCATCCTATCCTATTTTCACTTAAAAGATCCAATATTCAAGGATTTTTTATACAGATATAGGAGTTTAACACACACACATACACATAATACAGCTACTGTGATAATATACTACTAATAATAACATTAATAATACTTTAGAAATGTGCATTAAACCAAGATCACCACGTTTGTAGAGCTTATATTATTTCAGTCTTATTACCGGCACTTTTTTCTTGGCCCTATTCTGATGCTAATGGAAGTTCATCAATACAGTAGTATGAGGAGGGGGAGGCTCGAGCTCGCTTTAAGGGCTGTATTAGAACAAATACAAAGGTTGAAGGAGGGATTTGTCAGGAGGAGCCTGGAAGGCTTCTACATAGGCTCCTGAGGCTTCTTAATGGGGCCCTTCTTATCTCTCAAGGACCCGGGGACAATGCTGGAACTCTTTGAGGACAAATTTTGCACCTGCTAAACACAAAACTCCATTTTTTGTTTGTGGCCAGACACATCTCTTGTTTCTCTCCACACAGCATTATTTTCCTTAATGAAAACAGACAAAAATAGATGTGTTGAACTTTGAAAGGTTGGTAGAATAAATATAGGACTATTCCAAAGTCTGTAAAAACCGGAGTCCGAAAAAAGTGTAACTGAACCTCTAACCACAAACCCCAACTGTTTGTAATCTCTTAATCTTGTTGAACATCTATGAAAATATAGTAATGTAAATCAGGGTGCAAACTACAGGGGAGCCAAGGGGAACTCTGAATAAGACTTGAGGTCCCCTGAAAACATGATTTGCAGGGCGTCCGGTTATCTCAGTCAGTAGAGCTGGCGACCCATATATAGTTGCTGCAGCAGCTCGGATTCGAATCCGACCTGTGGCCCTTTGCTGCGTGTCATCCCCTCTCTCTACCCACCTTTCCTGTCTATCTACAGCTGTCACTATCCAATAAAGCCAATAAAAGGCCAAAAAAAAAGAGCAGC
>NW_023339751.1:25535959-25548891 GCF_004916995.1 Morone saxatilis | reverse complement strand
ATGAAAACAACCGATCAGAGCCAAGAAAGATATAAAGACGATTTAGGTTGGAAGCTTGATGATAGTTGATTGTTGAGTTTCATTCCCAGGCTCCCAAAGTGCCTGTATTTGCTGTCCTGGGAATGACCATTGATAGTATATATAATGGACAGAGCTTCCGGGTCTGTGAAGTAAAACCAATGCCAGAAACCTGCATTGTATACAAAGGCCGGCAGGGGGCAGATCCACTGGCTGCAATAAAAAACGATACCATGCATGTTAATGAGCATTATCAGTGAGTTCGTCCAGCTCAAAGCACCAAACCCAGATCAAACTAGGCAGTGCTGATCAAATATGAAGCTAAATTCTGTTACTGCGTTGACTCACAGTCATGTACATCCAGTCTCTGTTTGTTGTGTATGACCAAATTTACAAAGACTAAAACTTAAGACATTTCCTATTTTATTTTGTTTTGTAAGTACACAATATTGTTTTCATTTTTATTTCAGTTAACTAAAATTATTTGACACCTTTTAGTTTAGTTTTAGTTAACTATAATAACCTTGCATCAAATTGTGGGTAAGGCCTCTATTAACCACAGAGAAAACCTTATAGAATGGAAACATGCCTTTATTTTTATTATTTCATCCATTTTATAAATGTATTTGATCTTATTTTAGTAAGAACCCTCCCTGTTTTCTAATATGCTCCTGTTTGAACTTGGACTGCCAAGATGGCGACGGCCAGAGCCAAAGCTTCACAACACCTCTTCAGAGACCTATGGGTGACATCACGGAGACTACATCCATTTTTATTTATATAGTCTTTGGCCTAGCAAGTACAGGAAAGGAGGAAGTTGACCAAGGTTCTGGTTGAGAGGCTGCAGGAATTACAGTTATTTGTATAGAGAAGTGTGTTTCCTATTGGTATGTAGGCCCTCCTCTAGCCTGAGATTATTTAGTGAAGTGCAGCAGAGAGAACTTGTTCAAATACTGTATATCAGACCCAAAGGTTTATTTTATAAATAGAGTTCAGAACTGTTGGTAAGATAGTGTTACTAGAATTACTTATTAGAAATAATAATAAAAGTCATGCATAAAAAGAAGAAATGTCCAGTTCACAGACTCTCAGGTCACAACTGAGAGCCACTGTTCTCGAGAACATGTGGCCAGCCTCAACATGCCTGGCACTTCGTCTTCCAGCCCGGTCTGGGCTCGGCGTTCACCTTGTACTTGGCAGGCTGGAGGACCACGCCAAACTTGCCCTCCAGACTGGGCATAGGGTGGCCCGGTGGGACGGAGAGGGTGAAGCGCTGTAGGATCCAGGTCAGAAAGAGGAAGAGCTCCATCTTGGCCAAGGCCTCGCCCAGGCACACCCTGACCCCAGCGCCGAACGGCAGGTAGCTGGACGACGGGATGATCAGACCAGTGCCGTCACTGTCCAAGAACCGACCTGGGAGAGGGAATCAGAATCAACACACACACAACTCTTACAATCAGGGTCCAACTAGTGCTGTTCATGGAGCTAAGTTGCTGCTAGCTCATATTTGGTCCACATTTGAAAAATAGTTAATAGTTTATATTAGTTAATATTTCTTTGCATTTTTTTGTAACATTTAGGAGGCTCTACTGCCAGAAATGGAATATAATATTGATAGGTATATTTTCATTAGTGTATAATCACTAAGAACTGTTATGTTGTTGTTACGGTAGAATGAGGCATTTTTATCTACAGGCACCATGGAGTCTGCCATGTTTAATTGCCATGTTTCTACAGTAGCCCAGAACAGACAAACCAAACACCGTAGTTTCTCCTATGCATTTCACAGCCCGTTTTCATTCACAGGTCATCAAATACAGGCCCGAGCAGTGTTTTGTTGGTTGCAACCTGAAACTGGCTAGATTCCACTAAATCCTACACACCTTAACTAGCATTTTGCTAACATTAGTGTAACCAGCAAGCTGACTTGATGTAGATAAGCTAATTAGCTAATAAATGTACTACACTACTATCTACTAATAACCTTGCTACAGAGCAAAACGGTAGCTAATGATTATCTAGCTAGTTAGCTAGCGTTTTGCTTACATTCACTTTTATGTTTTAACGATCTTTAAAATGTGGTTGTCTTTACAACACAAAAAATAGCACAAAGCATATCTAAGTACAGGAAAGGAGAAAGTTGACTGAGGTTTGGACTGTGGCTTGCTCAACTGTTATTGGAGCATGTTTTGCGTTTTGTGGCCACCATAGTTTCTCCTTTGCGCTTGTGAGGGAAGGGTGAAGCGAGGGAGTTGCGATCTGCAACTACACTGCTAAATGCCATTAAATCCTACACACTGGACCTTGTAAGAGTCAGTTCATCTAAATAAATAAAATAATAAAAGTGCATAATTTATCTATTTAGTTTTGTTTGTCCAGGATTTCAGGTATACCCCCATACGCCCAATGGCAACGAACATTCCCATTCTACACCTCATTTCCTTAGTTCCTTAATAACAGTAGCCAGACAAGGCTTTATCCTTGTATCATCATTAATCCCATTCTTTGTGGAGTTCAGCAAAAAACTGACTTCAATTACCAATTCATTTCAATTCAATTAACCCTTTTCCCAGCAGACATGATGAAAAGGCCTATTGGCTCTATAAGTGACACATAACAATTACACTGAAGTTTCCTCTCACCAGGGTCAAAGTGCTCAGGGTTTTTCCATTCCTTCTCGTCATGGTGCAGAGACCACAGGTTGATGATAACTCGACTTCCTTTCCTCACTGTGAAATCCCCAATGCTGAGGGAGAGAGAGGGGAGGTTATAGGGACGGTCTTCTCTCAGGTTTAATGTTAGCAGGTTTGAAATTCCCCTGTGCATGAAACAAATATTCCAAACATTCCATCCTGGCAGCATTGAGCGTACCTGCTGTCACTGAGGGCCACATGGGGGATGAGTAGAGGGGCCACAGGGCGAATCCGTAACACCTCCCTGATGGTGGCCTCCAGGTAGGGCAGACTGCCTCTGTCACTGAGCTGAGGTGACCGGTCCACACCCACCTTACTGTCCAGCTCCTCCTGGATACGCCTCTGCACCTAAACAGACACACACACACACACAGTCAGAGATATCCATATTCTGCAAACATTATTTTTGGGCATTTTCAACCTTTATTGCATAGTGGGGAGTAAATGAGAGGAGACCGTGGGGTATGATATGCAACAAGGGTTCACATTGTCATTGTGGTTATGTGGTATGCACTTTCACAATTAAAGTCATAGCAGTAGCATCTAGTGGACCACAGAGGAACTGCAGTTTCAGGCAGTTAAGATTGACTTCTCCACATGTTTAAAAAGGTCAATTTTAAACCCAAACTCTAACTGAATTCAGAGAGTCAAGTGTGTTGAGGACTAGAGAGGAGAATACAGCCAAATTCTTCGGATCCATTCAAGTATAATGGTAAATGGACCTGTACTTATATACTTGTATAGCGCCTTTCTAGTCTTTCCGACCACTCAAACCCGCTTGTTAACTACGTTGCACATTCACCCTTCACACAAACATTCACGGCAAAGTCCATCGAACAGAAAACCTAAACTCATTCATACACATTCACACACGATGCATATGCATCGGGGAGCAATTTGGGTTCAGTATCATTGCTCAAGGATACGTTCGACCACGTGGCAGGAGGACCGGTTTCGATCGAAACACAACCTTCCGATTGGGACGACCGCTCTTGCCTCTGAGCCACAGCCGCTAAACCTTATACATCACAGGGAAACCCCCCTCTACCCAAATCAAATACACACTGCTGCCGCTCCAGCCTCACCTGCGGGTGGTGAATGAGGTAGGTGACGGCCCATTTGAGCACGGTGGTGGTGGTTTCCACACCCGCTCCAAAGATGTCTCCTACAGTCATGAGGAGGTGGTCGTCACTGAGGCCTACGGATTCTGCACTGATCTCTGCCGTGTTGTTGTTCTCCGCACTGCGCTTGGCTCTCAGCAGAGCGTCCAGCAGGTCTCTCTGAACATGGTCACTGTAGTCTGCCTGGGAGAGAAGGAGCACCGTGTCACTGTACAGCACACACACTCATGGTATACAGTATTTCATTGGGTTTGCATTTAGCAGATAGAACAACTTAAAATGACTGCCACAGTGAAGTATGTCAGTATTTGTGTATCACAATAATAATAAGTTAGGAAAACACGTAGGAACCTTGACGAGTTAGTATCAGTGCAACCTCTGTGGCTGCAAATGAAGTAACAAAAACTACAGAACCTCTAGCAGCCACTTGAGCTGGCTCCAGAAATGAGTCAATCTCCATGAGGCCCCATGTTAAAATGCTCAACCTTACAGCAAAATTATGTTTACAGAGAAATTCTCCATTTCTTCATAACTGGTGACAAATTTCCTTTGTAAGATGTTCTAGTCACAGATTGTGGGCATATGGGGACTTGCCAACTATAGTACATCACCATTAAATCTAAACCATCTTTATCACATTAATGACAGGAAAGGATATTATTAGCAAAAGGGCGACTGTACCTTGTGTTCTTCGTATTGCTTCTGTAGAAGTTTGTCTCTAATTGAAACACACTCCTTTAGAAGACGCAGATCGGCATTGGGAAATATCTGTGAAAGAGACAGACATCATTCATTTGTTTTATATATACAGGGTGATATTTTATGTAATTAATGTATATATGTGTACATATATATCTAAACATATAGATAGAAATACACCGATCAGCCATAACATTATGGCCACCTGGGCACCCTTGGCTCTGATTGGTGGATTTTGTTCGGGCTTGGTGGAGTCTTGCAAATGCCATTAGGAGCACTAGGAGGAGCCAGAGGAACCTGATTTATCTGTCTTATGTTCTACTGTTAGAATATAGTGAAAGTTTCAGGGATTTATGGGAAATGTAGTCCTATACCATTAAGACAGTGTCTAGTAATCATTTATAGATACACAGCAAACAGCAGTTGTAATTAGGTATTAATAATACTGATAAAAGACTGATGAATGGTGCTCCTGTATGTTCCTATGTTTTCTTGCTTATTCAGAGTGTTCACGTCCTACCTGTAACCAGGGGAAGATGTCTACCAGGCTGTCCTTTGCCACAGTGTCCACGATGCCCTGGCTGTAGCGCAGCATGGCCTCGAACTCGGGGTCCCCCTTGCGGTAGGACGAATTGAAGCACAGTGAGCAGATGACGTTGGTGACAGCCCGCGTCAGCTCAGGAGACAGGTCCAGGGCCAGTTCAGCAGCCGCTGCCTCGGACAGGACGGAGCACAGAGACTGAGCCTCTGCACAGACTAAGCAGAACACAGGAACAATAATGTGCGTCTCTGATATGTATTTTCTACACACAAAAAAGACTCCCTATTTGAGAGCATTTTGTCACCTCTGCGTCATTTTTATTTTTAGGTTTGAAGATTAAAAAATCGTAGTCAAACAATGATCAAACTATGATCACTATTTAATTACAATCAATCAAAATGGCCTATTCTTCCTTTGTTGTTCCAACTTCCATAACAGTGATTAAAGTTCAAATATTCTATTACTCCAAAGGGTGGCATGAAGACTTTAATGGGAGGCAGAAATATATGCTGATTTAATCACAAACAATCACATATATTAATATTTACTTCGAAAAGCCCATAGGAATGGCAATCAACAGTCACCAATCGTTCTCACCTGATTGGTGGTCTGAAATGTCATTAGGAGCACTAGGAGGAGCCAGAGGACCCAGATTGTTTCACAGAATATTTGTCTCATGTTCTACTGTCAGGATATAGTGAAAGTTTCAGCAAATATGACTAAATATGAATTGAAATATGAAATATTTTTATATTTAAAAAAAATAGAAAATATGTTTTTGTTTTTTAAATGAATCTAAATGTGTTAAATTTGACAGCATTTGACACCAAACTGGGGTGGCCAGGCATTTTTTAGGAATGGTAGCTGCCACAAACTGGATGTTGTTTAACTGTTAATCATATAAAAGTGGATATAATAGTGGATGTTACAATATTTTCATACAGTTGAACTGTCTGTGTTTAGTTTGATTTAGTCAAGTTTTCACTGTAGCTACTTTAACCACATAGAGAGGCAAAAGCTGGATGTTCCAACCATTTATCTGTTACTTTAGTGATCTATTTCAGTGGTTCCCAACCTTTTTCCTGAAGGGACCCTTTACTAACATTGAGTAAACTGACCCCTGACTCAGTGATTTTATGGATATCATATTCAATAATAACAATAAAAATAGAGAACAACTGATAAACTGTACAATTAACACAATAACTGCAGGAAGTTTGTGTAAAACGCTTTGTGAATATAGCTTGTGTTCAGGTCACTGACTATCTGTATGGATAAATACTTCTAGAAGTGTGTACAATTTAGAACCCTTTTGATAAGTGAGAGGAATCATAATTGGAGGAGTGCAGAGTGAACTTACTGATCTTCTCGATGGAGGCTGAGCCCTCTCCAAACATGCACAGAGCTCCATGGACTATTTTCCTGTGGAACCTCCAGGTAGCGCTGTAGTCTCCAAACGCGATGTCTTTCCCATCTCTGGTCAGAACATCTGTGGTTACCTTCATCACACACAGGACAGGAACAGAGAAGGAAAAGACATACATGAGTACTGCTGCTAGCAAGAGGAGGAAGACAATGAGGAGGAGGAATACCCACAGTTCTGGGTCTTCCTGCAAATATCTTCCCCTTCTTCAGCAGCACTTCTTTGGCGTGTGCGTGCTGGTTGACGACGATGACACAGTGGGAGCCCATCATCAGGGAGTACGTCTGTCCATATTTCCCCTGCAGTTCTTTGAAAAGCACATGAGGAGGGTGAGGGCTCCGCAGGCTCAGCAGACTGCCGATCAGAGGTAGCGCTGGGAGGCGGGGGGGCTCCTGGGGACCAGACCTCCTGAACTTCCACTGTAGCACCAACAAAGCAAGGCCCACGAACAAAAACACACACGAGCACAGAAACCAAGCCATATCCGTATAGCAGAGGAAGGTCCTGAGAGAGAAGGGGTAGGGGGGAGTCTGGTTCAGAGGCCAAGCATGGCAGAGAGGAGCTGTGCAGGAAGGCCTAGAGCTGCTGCAGGGCCACGCTTTTATTCAGCTCCTTCAATGTCAAATCCTTGAGTCTGAATATTTAAGGCTGGGCCAATTTAAACAAGATAAGATGATTCATTGAATCCTTGCAGAGAACCATGACGAAACAGATCCACATGACAGAGACTGTGAGAGCGGAGTCAACAGTGCTAGGAAGTACATCACTGTACTGACGTGCAGCTTTGACGTATTTGTACTTTACCTGAGCAGGGACGCTGTGAGTCAGTCAGAGCTGGGGGTGCAGAGAGATCATCAGACTAAATGCTAAATTCTTTACATTCATGGTTTTTGCATTCATTTAAATGGCCAGTAACATGTATAGCCTATTTAATAGTAATAGTGTACAGTGTGTACATATAAATCCCAGTAAAAAAAGGAGAAAGTCATTATAAGTTGGTGGTGGTTTTTATTATGTCAGATTTTAGGGGGTACTGCAGCCCCCCACAGAACCCCTACTGTACTCGAGTACTCAAGTTTCTGCTCCAACTACTGGAACCACTTATCTATTGCAACAGTTTATCCATTACATTTAGCTCTTCTATCTCCTCTGCTTGTTTTCTAACTTGTTATCACACAATCCTTTTCACAAACACCTAAATGTATTATTAATAAAGAGGATCTGTGGATGTGTTTTAATCAAATCATTTATTTAATCAGTTGATCTACTTTAAAATCTCTCCATGAATCTCCAGCAACAGCAGCAGTACACCCTGGGGTAAGAGTGGGCCCCTCAGCTTTGTCAGATACAGTTTGCAGAATCAGTGACTTCCTTTAAATCACTTCTTGAATCCATTTTTATAGACTTGCTTTTATGTGATGTTGTATTTTTACATCTATTGTATTTTGTTTCTCTAGTGCTTCATTTTTGTATTTTGGCATTCATTTATATATTTTTTCATATTTTATTCAATTTTGTTTTTTATAGCTATCACTTCCATCACTACCATCCTTATCATTTATCATCAGTGACTCAGTGTCCTTCTACCATATTTATTTCATCTTGTTGATTATTTCTGTCTTGCCTAGACGCGTTGGTCTCTGTTTTGGCCCTTCCCACGCACCGTCGTTAGCCAAAACAGAAAATGGCTTCAGCAGAGTCCCAGCCGCGATTCGGCCAGTCTGTCAAAGGTTTATTATCCGAAAAAGTGGGCTCCTGTAGCGGGGACGTGATCGCACTGACCCGCCAGGTGCTGAAGGGATCCCGCAGTCAGGAGGTAAATAAAAACATTACAGCTAGCTGTTGTTGCTAACAGCTTCACTAAAGTATTCCTACTAAGCTAACGTAGCTAACCCGCGAAAGAACAAACGGAAACACCACTAGAACCGTCTTTTGTTGTCAAAATAAAAGCATTTCAAGTACACCGTGACGTAATTGCCATTGACTCTATCAGTACGGATTTATTTTGAAACGTGAGCTGTGAGCTTTATTACCGTTTGCTTGATCCAGCTAGCTGCTAGCAGGTTAGCTAAACTTACTCGGTTACGTTAGTTAGGTTATTAAAATGCAACTGAACATTAACTTTAGGGTAATCTTTTAAATGGTAAACTAAACTAAACCCACTGTCGTAGAGAAAGTGCTAGCATTAGCATTCCTTTTTAAACCTTTTATTTGAAAAACAGTTATAATATATAATACCAGTGTTGTTTACAGGTCGAGGTTTTCTGTATAAAATAGTGAAAACAAGAGAAACAAGAGCAGTGTAAGCAGACAGAATATTGAAGAGTTTTGGTAAAAAAAAAAAAATTTAAATGGAAAAATATATGTTCAGATCCGTTTGTTTAAATGTAATATATGATGGTAACTTCTTCAAAAATGTTGTTTTATGAATGTAAAATTTAGCTAAAACAGTGACCAAATGAATGATAGATGTGCTTTGTGGGAGGAATTAAAATTGGGGAATATTTATAACAAATCATGTTTTCTTTTCCAAAACATATTTTAAGATCCAACTGAAAATCTGCCCAAAATATCCCCACATGTACACACTGAGTGACTGTTGGTTAACTTCATTAAAGCTAGTTTAATTCAAACGATTAACAGCAAAGTAATCTGCGGCTATTCTGTTAATGTTAATAGTTAATGGATTAATAGTTTGAGTCATTTGTCAAGCAGTTGAAGCACAATAAACTGAGTATTTCTGAGTTTGAAACTTTTTGTCTGACAGAAACAAGCACATTGAAGCAGTATAAAACCACTGGCAGAGCCCGACCCATATGGGATTTTTCACACTGATACATATTTTAAAGCTGAAAAAATACCAATATGGTGGCTGATATAGTGAATGTTTGAGCTGGAACCAAAGTGGATTGTGCGGGGTCAGCCCTATGTTCCCACATTTCTAAGAAGGGTTAGGGTTAGGGTTAGAAGAAGGGATTTGAATCTGATACAAATTTATGAAAAAGCAAATGTGGGAACATAGGCACTTTCCCGATTGTGCAACATGTTGAAATATTCCTAAATCATTATTGAACATATATGTTGTTAAAGTTAAACGATTCTAGTTGACATCGCTGAGAGCTGCTTCTTCTCTCTCACTCTGTGCTGTTTAATATCAGCCGAGCGATATATCAGTCATGCTTTACAAATGAATCAGTTGTCGTATTGTTCCTACCCAGCTTCTTGGTCAAGCAGCGAGAAATATGGTGATTCAGGAGGATGCCATCCTGCACTCTGAGGATGTAAGTATGAAAATATTCCACAGTCAGCGAACACACTGTTGATTGTATTTATTGCTGATAATGGGAAATGTATATTATTGTATATTAATTATCGTGATAATTAAATTAGAGCAGTCCATAATAATAATAATAATAAGTGATATGCTGCTCTGTGATTCTCTAAGATGGCACAACTCAACATCAGTATCATCTTGTCTTCCAGAGTCTTAGAAAGATGTCCATCATTACCACACATTTACAATACCAGTGAGTACCAATCAGCTGTTTGTGAATACAAATATGTGAAAACTCTTGTTCAAACTGGAATATTGAAAGATTGTGTGTGTGTGTGTGTGTGTGTGTGTCTGTGTGTTGCACTAAGGCAGGAGGCCATCCAGAAGAAGTAAGTCTAATCTCTGCGTTCTGTTTATGCCTGAGTAGAAGCGGCTGACATCACTGTCTCAGCAGTAAGCCATAACACAAACTGATGACGTGCACTGACTCTCCTGTGTGTGTGCTCTACTTCCACCCTCTAGTGTGGAACACTCGAAAAACCTGCAGGACCAGCTGAGACACCTGCTGAAGTGATCCCCCCCCAACCTCTGGAGACTCAGCAGGAGTCTAACGTTGGACCACATCTGCCATATTTATACAGTGTAAATGCTGGCTTCTACATAGGGACTGATCGATGAGCTGACAGTGGAGTGCTGCTCTGTATCAGACGCAGTGCCTGTGTGCAAAGCAAGGAGTATGTAAAAAGTTTACTTGAGTTATGGAAAATGTTTATGATCAATTGTATTACGTTAATTTATTAAATACCTTGTCTGCCTCATCTTGGCTCCTCATACTGCCACAATTTAATGGTTTTTGGTGCTTTTAGGTTGTCAAAAGTCCTCTTTACTAATAAATGTTATTTTAAAGATTGTTAATAAGTAAAGTTGAAGATTTATAGGTGAATGTCATATTATTGGTTGAAATAGGTTAGTTTATGCTTACGTGAGCACACGTCACATTTTGTTTTACAGGAAAACACAATGTTTGGATTTTGATATAAAAATAAGTAAAAAAAAAAAGTTTTTGTATATTTTGTTGGCATACATTGTTAAATAGGGGTAAACTATATCTGAGGATGCAATCTTAAAGGGTTAAAATTAAATTTTTCATTTCACCTGGACTTTAAAGGTCCAGTCTGTAACATTAAGGAGAATCTATTGTCAGATATGGAATATAATGTTCATAGGTTTTTGAAGGGTTTGAAATAAAAGTAGTATTTTGTACTGTAACTTTTGAACAAAAGCCTGTACAATGGATCAACCAGACAGCCAACTAAAAGGGCAGAAAGAGACAAGGATCCATCTGAGTAACAGTTCAATAAGAACATAAGCCATCAGCAGTCATTGGGAAAGAAACTGGAAACTTTAGCATCATTTTAGACTTCATTTTTGCCATTTAGACTTTTGAGAGGACGGTTATTAAAAAAAAAAAAATCACCATTCTTGAATAAGATAAAAACTATGAACTGGGAGGAGGTTTTGGCAGGGACACAGAGTCCACAGAGCTTGTGGTCCAAGGCTGGAGCAGATCCTGCAGCCTGCCGGAACCCACAAACACGGTGATCTTGGCTATGTGTGTCACATTTGGGTACGTTTGAACAAAACGTACCTACTTACAGGACACTGATTTGTATTTAGGTGCATTAACATTTAAACTTTGTGACTGCTTTAATGTTTAAGCAGTGTGCCACCTAAGTTTATTTTATTGACTCATTGTCTTTAAGTTGAAAGATGACAATATCCGGTTTTGTATAATAATTCGGAACCTCCTAAAAAATACGTCCCATTTTTTTTATTCATCGATTAATTGTGAATTGTTTTTTCCAGTTTTTGTATTTATATTAAGATTAGTTTATGCATTTAGTAGTTATCTGACTTAAGTTATCACTATAATCATGAGTATTAAGTTAGTTTCTGGTTTATACCATATGATTCGTAAATTTGGTTGGATAATAATTGGCAATGAGTGTAAGTATCTTAGTTGTATGGGGCTAATTTAGCCTCCGCCCTTTGTAATATTTTATCCTATAATAAAAAATGTTATCTTGCGCCAAATTAAATTGAAGTGTTCATGCTAAGATTGTGGCGGTAATACATTTATTAACTACTGTTAAGGCAGTCATTTTCCTCAAACATTTGATAAGCTAAAACTCATTCAGTTTATATTAGAATGTGAGAAGAAGCTCCTTTAAAAGCGAGAACCCACAAAGGGCCCCTGCCTACTGTGGGCTGCATCCTCAGCACTCATTTGTGTGGGGGATAAATGGGAGCTATAGGACTAAACGTATCAGCCAGGCACTGAAGGCCTAAACAGTCTGCTTGACCATATTGTTTGTTTTGCTGACATGGCATCTCCTGAGTGGCCCACGAAATCGTGTTCAGTTAGTACGGTGAGAGCCGACACACACAAGGTATTGGCAAGCCATTTTAACATTTAGATCAGTCTAGACTTGATATGGTATGCAGATATTCTCCCTAATTCAGTTGTGTTGTCTGTGTTTGCCTAGGGCTAAAAAGAAGCATTTTAGATTTATCGCAACTATACATTCCTTCCTAATCATCAATTGTCATTATTCAAAGCTATCCACAAAAGACATGTCTTTCCTAGACTAAATGATGTCCACTTTTGCCATTCATGTGTTAGTGGGGTTATTCTATTACGGATATTGATACATTGCAGTTCAGATATCCACTATGTGAATTTTACGGATACCCCCTGCAGTGAAGTTGGAGAAGGTCTGTAATATTCCAGTTATAGGATACTACAATTTATTTGATGTCTGCACAGTCATAACTCCCTGTCAAGATATATTGCTGTAAATTTTCACCATCTAATTTCAAAGATATTGTAACATGGAGTCCTTTACAGATTACTACTTAAAATTAAGTTTTGACTAGCGTTAATGAGACGTTTCATGCGTTAATGAGTTATCTGTTAACTGGATTTGGACTAGTTAAGCCGAAAAAGGCGTGTGAGAATATCTCAAAACATGAGTTAGGAGAGTACATAATTTAACTGTTAATTTATCTATATTGAGTTTGATTTATCTTGAAAATGAAGGTTTTCTGATTTATAGAATCATTTACTGCATCTGCTCTATTCTGCCTATTATCAAAATGTAAA
>NW_023339751.1:25532204-25535934 GCF_004916995.1 Morone saxatilis | reverse complement strand
AATATTTTTTTTGGGGGGGGGGGATTGCTATGATTGGGGAAAGTTGCAGGAGAACTTTTGCATTCAATATAGCACCCCCTGAGGAATTTATTGCTTCTACTGACTTCCTTTACCATCAGCACTGACTGGACATCCATCATTACTGTAGAATTTTCCTCCTGTTGGGCCTGAAATAGACCAATACTCATACTCATTTTTTTGTCCTTGATACGTACCCAGAACTCCTCCTAGCCAGTTCAGTCTTGGGCTCTCTGTGTTTCTAAAACTCTGCATACTGCAGTGCTGGTGAGGTACTCCTAAACCAGCAAATGTCCTTATTTAAATGGCTAAACCCCCAAAGAAATTAGAGTTATGTTGCATTTAGGGACAGGGTTGAGCTGCATCTTTATTGGTCCAATTCAGGCGCTGGGTAGCAACAGAGTTTTTTGGGGGCACTGAGCCTTTAAATCCACATTCTGTGTTTATTCCGAAGTGCTGAACACTGTGAACACTGAAGCACAGTTTTATAGACTAATGTTATAGCAGAGCAAAGGGGACAACGTGTGCAACCAGATCCAAGGTTTCATGGGGACACTTCCCTCTGCTGGGAGCTTCTTGTTAATGAGTGTACCATCAGATTTCAGATCAGCACTCAGTGGCAGCATGGTTGTGTCAATAAGCACTAATATAATCACATGTGCACATTGTTCCCCCCTCATTGTTGAAGTGTTGTGTCCTCCTCCCAGGTTGGAACAGTTCTCTGAAATCCAAGAGGAAATGTGGCGACAGAAAGTGATACTGGTGAGGTGAGGTGTCTGTAGAGCCCAAAGGATCCCAAAAGACCTTTAAAAAAGGGGCCAATATGCACCGCTCTGGTTTGCTTTTAACCCCCATACTCAGGGGATTAGCTCTGCTGATTTAACAGGGAGAAGCTGCAAACTCACCTGTCAATCACAGGTTTTTTCAACCTAGATAGATTCAATTGCTCTGATTAGGACTTTGGAGGAGAGACTGAAGTCCTGGGAACGACTGAGCAGTGTTTGGTTTGATGGATGAAAAAAACAGGATATGTGAGGGTTTACAGCTGTACACAGCAACAGGAAGTTGTGTAAGTGGGTGACAGAGCACACAAGCTAGCAGCAGTGTCAGTGGCAGCTTTGGGCTAGTGCTGGGGCAGAAAGGCAACCAACTGTGCATTTTATGACTACAGCATGTATGCATATAATCTACATACCCCAAGGCTTTATTTCAAACATAGGGACAATCTGTATCCGTGACACTGACCTCAGCATTGTATTTGTCCAGTTTGTGCCTCATCACTCTGCATTATAACCTGCCAATCTAATAAAGGTGTTCATTTGCTGCCCGCTGCCTCAGCCACGGCACCAGTAAAGGAGTCTCTAGCTTTATAACATGACGGAAGGACTCTTGAGCAACACACCACGCTTACCACATCCGTCTTTCGGTATATGTATGTGTGTGTATGTATTCATTTTATTTACTAGAACAAGATTCAAGATTAAACAGCAGAGGGGGGAGAGAGAGAGGGAATGACACACAGCAAAGGGTCACAGGTCAGATTGGAACCCATGGCTGCTGCAGAAAGGACTGAGTTTTGGTACATGGGGGACCAGCTAGACCAGGTGAGCTCTGTGCAATGTATGTGTAATAGAAGAGCCCGTCCTGGTTTGTTCTGAAAAGTGCCCTGTGTTGCCCTCTCTCTCTGGCACACTTTATCACAGCTAAATTACCCTCAGATGTCAATACACATCCAGTTGTCTCTAATATTCAGTGGGTCAGAGGAGAGTAGCATCGAGTTACAAGGTCAGCCTCTATTTCCATCCCCACATGAGGGAATCTGGTTAAATCCAAGGCTCTGTATTGGCAAAGCATCCTTTTTTTGGAAGCAGTGGTATCAAAAAGGGATCAAGGCTATAGATGACCTTAATGATAAGGCAACATTGAAAATCTAAAACAGCAATCTGATATTCCACAGATTGAGTTTTTGAGATACCTTCAGCTGAGGCATCTGCTGATACAGCCCTTTGGCTCGCCTACTTGGCTCTCCCTAGTCTGGACATCTGGGTCACGAGGCTGCTATTATTCTATTCCGCTTCTTATTTTTGATGGTGATATGTCGTCCCTCAGATCAACATAGGACCAACCTCAGTGTTGGTTTCACAGAGGGGTGATCTTAATTCTTCAAATAAAAAAAAAATGTCCAGAGAATTGAAAACAAGATTAATTCCATTTAAAATATCTAAAATATCAAAGTCTATTGTCTATTGGACCGCGTGATGATGCAGGGTGCCGGAGGTGCAAAGGAAACGATGGTACTCTGGTTCACAGGCTGTGGAGCTGCGCGAAGGTACAGGAGTTTTAACATCTATCACTACATTCAAACAATTATTGGCAAAGATGTCCCTTTCACTCCAGCCTGGTGCATTTTGGGAGAGCCGTTAGATAATTTAACTCACCCTTGGGCAGATTGGGTTCAAACCGCCCTCATGCTGGGACGGAAGCTGGTTGTTATGAATAGGAAAGTCTCCTCGGTGCCTGCAGCATCTCTGTGGTACATCCAGTGGGGTGAGCTAGCTGCATTAGATCATTCAGGTTACTCAGTGAGGTGGAACTTTATCTCCGGTGGTTATGCTTATATAGATAGGGGTTAATGGGGTTGGATCGTATTAAGGCCATACACTTACAGTACAGAACTGACTTTGACTTGTGGATTACTATATATTATATGTTGGACCTTCTTTTAGTTTTCATTTGATTTTTTCTGTCATTATATCTTTATTTATATATATTTCTCTGTAGTTCATGTTATATTCAGTGTTATTTAGATTATTTTGCATGCATTTGCCCCTTCTTGTCTTAAACAGCTATATATTTTATTTATCCATGTACTGTTTTATATGGCTACACCTGTATATGCAGTTATAATTGTCTTTTGTTTGTTCCTGTCTGTTGTTGAAATCAATTACTAAAAACTCTAAACATATGAATCATAGTTGATGAATACCGCCTCTTTATGCCTGTGAAAAAGGGGAAAAAATGTGAAATTTGACATTTTCCAGCTGTCTTTAAATACAGGACAGTATTTGCTCCCAAACAGTCATATAGTTAACCAGTAGGCCTAGTATTGACTTCTTTTAAACAATGCAGAGTTCATGATGCAGTGTTTTATGTTTTACTCCATGTTAGCTCACTTTTGTAGAACGCCCGGCTATTCTCACCACAGCCATCTCACCATTTTTCCGCTGCAGTCTCCGGTGAATTGACTACAGCTTACTACAGTTTTCCTCAGGCCAGAAGGAACAGTTCAAATCAAGTAGCTATAGACTATCTTGTTTTACCGAAGATTCAGTGATGTGAGTGAGGAGCTAAAATACAATTAAAGTTTTCCAGGAAAACATAAATTATTTCCAGGCTTTTTGGTCATTAATCAAATTGTTTTCATGACTGGAAAATGATCTGAGTTTCCAGGTTTTCCAGCATGTGTGGGAACCCTGCTGACAGCCTGAAATGCTTCCACGTCTGAAAATCAACGTCATGGTTTATAGAAACACTGAAGAAAGTTTTAAGCGTTAGACATAAAATGCACATAACTTAATATAATATATAATCCTATCTGCTCCACTACAGAAGACAGTTAGCATTGTAGCCTGTCAACAGTAACTATCCTGCCCGAGGTTTCTGCCTGTTAAAAGGCAGTTTTTCCTTGCCCCCGTCACCAAGGTCTTGCTCA
>NW_023339751.1:25529609-25532105 GCF_004916995.1 Morone saxatilis | reverse complement strand
CAAATTAAACTGAATTGAATTGAACACTTATCAGATCAGAACATTTATTACAAACACCAGCCAGGGCTCAAAGCAGCTTGCAGCTTTCCAACATTCAACAAAGGCAACATTTCAAATAAAACAGCAGAAAATGCAACTTCAACACATGCATCAACTATTGGTGGTAAAAATAAAAAACATTCATTCGGTTCATTTTACAGTATGTCTGATTGTAGTTTAAGCTGGCTGTAAGCGGACAGGGTCAATACACATGCTCCACAGGTTCAAACTGTGAGAAACTGAAATGACTTTCCTTGCTTTGGGGGCGTCCACGCTGAAACATGGCCCACTGTTTAACCTTTGTGTTCCAGTCTACACAGTCTGCTAAATAACAAGATAAATCCCAATGTGCAACAGGGCTGAAAAAGGTCAAATGATCATGTGCCTGTTTGAGCACACCTCACTGACAGCAGGACACTGAAACCAGTGTGCCCAAACAGACCGAGACAGGTTCAGCACATTTCCTCAGTAACGTCTGAGGCTGAAAACAAATCACGTTCAGTGAAAGAGGGCTGGATTCTGTTCATCAATACTGTGTGATCACTTCAGCAGATCAGACTTTTCCTAGCACACAGGTCCTTTAAAATCCAGGCAGTAACATAAACACGTGATACAAATCAAAGTAAATCATCAGCACTAAAATATACAGAAACACACTATTGCATCTCATCATGTCGACAGTATCTATTGCATTAGGAGGCAGGCCCACAGTGCACCTCTCACATTACAGTAACAGCGTGTTTACAGCAGACAGACAGCACCGGAGACAGTCCAGACCAGACTATAGCCAGAGAACAGCAGCAGGTTCACCGCTCTATGGAAGACCAGTACTGCCAGGAATCACAAAACTACTAATAATCACTGTCATCGTCATTTCCAAATATTCACTTTTTAATTCAAACATACAGAGCTAATATGTCAAACTTGTACAGTCATTATTTTGACTTGGCAAGTTTTGAGATAGTGAGTCCAAATTTTTACCTTTTACAATTTTTTTATGCAATAAGTTTGACTTGGGTAAAATTCTAACAGTCACTAAATTTAGACAAACAAAAAAAATATCCTGAAAATTCTAAATTATGACATTAAGTCAAAATACATGTAAATAAGAAGATTAATACTAAGACTACGTTTCCAGTTGAAACTCATGATAGTCCAACATGTCAAAATCATAATAGTAAAACCTTTGATTAACCATCAATCTGTCAGTCAGACTGAAGTCAAACAATGTCTTATAATGTTGACTTTAAAAACACTGACTTGGTATCTTATCATTTAAAATAGGGATGAGCGAGTACACCATTATCTGTATCTGTATATTTCAAGCAACTGAATTATCTGTATTGGTATCTGTATTGGGAATGGGCGGGGCTTAAACCAGGTAAGGGGGACTAACCAGAAGTTGTTAATGTAAGCCTGACATTGATCAGAAGTTGCTATATTAGTTATAAAACTATTTACAGAACAGCCTCAGAAATGCGCTTCAGAGAAAAGAGTAACAGAACTATTTACAGGGGAGTTTTTTTTTCATTTACAAGTGTGGATATTGTCGTAAAAAGTACACCATCTGTACTGGATAATCATTACATCTGCGTACACACTCATCCCTAATTTCAACTGACCTAAGTATTGTTTAACGTGACCAATCTTAACTAATCATTTGTTTTCCTGGCAGTAATGGTTTCCCCTGTCATTCTTCAGATGAAAACAATCCAACATTCATGTTCAAAATATATCTTTAACAATAATTCTCAGTCACAGTAGCAGCTCAGACTGAGATGAATAAGGCAGTAACTGTTTCACAGTCCTCTGTGAACTCTGTGCAGGCTGTAATAAACTTACGTTTGAAGTCATTTTAAAAACACAATGAAGCCAAATTATATAACAGTGAGGACTTCTGGGTGACAGCCGAGTCGTTATGGTTCTGTGGGATATGGAAAATATGGTCGCAGGGTACAGCACAGTGAGTTTCTCTAAGCTGGTATCATGAGCTGTTAGCATTGTGTTAGCACATTCCTGTGGACCTCACCACAACAGCCATTACAAACTCTGCTGAGCAGAAAATATTCTTCTGGAGTGGAGTTGTCTAGTGAAAATCCATCCTCTAATCAGATGGGCTGTTTACTGAGAGTGGATGATGACACGAGACGATCCAGCACGGATGTCTGACATAAATCACATCTCTAAATCTGGCCATTATTCTTCGGAAGTGGAAAACAATGACACCTCAAAAAAACAATATGGTCCCGAAAAGGATGTGATGTTCAGGGTGGACCGGTTCTTTAAAATGGGTTAAGCTAGATTAAGGTGTTAAAGTAGGAGGTCTAGGAGGAGAACTGTTTACAGTACAAATGAATGAATGCATACTGGACTGATGAGCTGAATGATCCCCATACTAAAGCAGATAACTCCTCCTCAGACAGACCCACAGAGCCACCGGGGTCTGACACCCACCGG
>NW_023339751.1:25526782-25529509 GCF_004916995.1 Morone saxatilis | reverse complement strand
GCTCTACACCCACCAGCCGCTCTATCTGAGTGAGACAGTTCTGCTCTTTCACTTCCTCATCATTTTCAATCTCACCATCCCACGTACAGTAGTTCATATCAAGGCCGGGTCCGAAGGAGGATCTGACGACCAGGCTCTGCTGCCACAGGCCTATAGTCATCAAAGAAAAGCTCATCTTAAAACATGAAAACAGGATGTACTGGATGTGAGAGCATCTGCAGACTCTACTCCTCCTCCTCCTCTTCCTCCTCGTCATCATCCTCGTCATGGCAGTGGGTGATCTCCTGCGGAGGCTGGGGGAAGAAGTGGGGGGGCTGGATCTCGCTGATGGACCGGGTCAGCTGGTGCCGTTTGCACTCCATCTCTTTAAGGTCGAGGTCGTGGCGGTTCCTCGTGGCCAACGGTGACTCCGTGTCGATGATGCTGACGTGGGTGTGCTCCACCGTTGACTCGTGGGGCATCTGGGAGAGGATATGTAAAGTGCAGGTGACAAAAATGTCGGAGGCTGTGTGAACTCTGGGTCCGAGTCAGAACTCAGAGTAACTCACCAGCACATGTGCCGCTCTGAACAGATAGCTGAAGGGGTAGTAGAGCAGGTTGATGAAGGAGGCGGCGTACAGGTCGGCATAACGCATCACTTGGGAGGCAAACAGCGTCTGTCGGGATCCGCTGCGGAACAGGCTTCCCATCATGCCGTAGCACATGTCCATGTCGTGGGTCACTTTCTGCAGAGCACACAGACACACATTATTTGCTGATTAGTTTCCTCAGTCTATGCAGGAAACATTATTACTTTTAATACAAGTAGTACAGGGAGTGCTGTGCATGCATACAAATGGACAAAAGGACAATCCAGACCAGACCAGGCAGTGCAGCTCTAATGCCAGTCCTCCCACTCATTTGAGAGGGGGTAGTTTGTTTAGGCTGCAACCTGACGACACGCTGCGGTGGACGATCCGGCAATCAGACCGATCAAACTGTTCCACAGTGAGCCTCAAATATCAGTGTGCTATCAGACGGAGTTCACAGATCAAACTCAGATATAGATGTGTCCTTGCTCGGTTTATTAATTCATGAAATAAGAGGGAGGGAGCTCTGGCAGCTATGAAGCCGGTGAATCACATAAATAAAACGCTATTTCCGTTTTAAAGCATAAATCAACATGCCCACATCCACACACAGCGCTGCACCGCCCTGGGGCTCATTACCACAGCAGCCGATTTGCTCTGAATACGGCTTTACAGTGATAAATAAAGTTGTAGTGAATTGCCGTAGCAGGTTTTGAGAAGAGGTTTTTGTGTTACCAGTGGATGGCTCAAAAGGACATTAAAACAGCACCCAGACCAGACCGCGGGTGTGCTGGAACCTGCCCTGATGCTGCTCATACAGGAACACAAAGCACACTGCTACAGCCTGGAACACTCAGAGCTTCCCTGCACTTATCTCTGCTTTCATTTGAATGATGACCATACAGACACCTCCCTTATGTCAGTGGTGACAGCAGTATTTGACAGTGCTATCCACTCATATACCTACTGCAGATCTCAACAGTGAGGGATGAAAGTAGGCTCAGTACATCATGAGACAACACCAGCAGGGACACTGAGAGCTCTCCTCTGACAGTGGCAGTAATGTCATGAACTTCAAATCTGACACAATTATCCTTCCAAATCTCACACTGGTTGACCTTTACATTTAGCGGAGCTCTTTTATAAGTGAAAGCCAGGAGGAAGGAACGTGTGTGTGTGTGTGTGTGTGTGTGTGTGTGTGTGTGGGAGGAAGATGTACCTTAATCCGTCTCTGCAGTGAGCTGATGTCCGGCCTCTCATTGCTGCTGCTGTCCAGATGCCTGAGGACCAAACACAAGTGGACTGTGATCTGTGAGCCCAGCTCTGTTTAAAATATACTTTCACATCAGCTTGAGGCTACATGAGCTCTGTGCGTGGGATCAAGGTAAAGATTGCAGTGTGATGGTGGTTCTACAGCATCTAAAGCACAGGTCTGAACCACTGCACCACAATGTAAACATACTTAGTAAAGGGTTAGCAACAACTAGCATTAACACTGTGAATGATGTGTCTCCATCAGTATACATTTGAAAATGAGCGCAGCGGTTTCACAGACTCCCACACAAAGGGGAGGCTGGGGGAGGTGGGCCGCTGCTCCTTTTTATAGAAATGTCTGACACAAAGTAGTCCCAAAGGGTCGACTCTATGTCAGCATTGGACTTACAAGGTTTAGGGTGATTTAAACAGTAGGTGTTTCATAACCTTAATGTCAATTTAAACACTGTATAGTCATATAATTCAGTTTACCGCTCAAAAAACAGGTTATAGAGTGGAGTAGCTCTTTAAGACATTGCAAGACACAACAAATAGCTGCCTAAAGAGGAACTCACTTGTAAAGCTCTGCGAGGAAGCATTCCAGAGACTGAAGTTCCTCAAATATGGCTGAAAAACAACAACTGGCATTAGTACATCACATGGCCTTTATAATGCATCATGTCTTTAATAACCAGACAATCCCAAAATATGATACTTTTTACTTTTGACAGACTTTCATCTTTTCTTACTGATTGTTGAGTCTCATTCCCAGGGTCCCAAAGTGTCTGCATTTGACCACATGGGAATGAGACTCAGCAAGCTGTGGCTCAAAGGCAGAGCAGGTCGTCCACTAATCAGAAGGTTGTTGGTTCGATCCCCAGCTCCTCCTGCCACGTGTTGAAGT
>NW_023339751.1:25522001-25526682 GCF_004916995.1 Morone saxatilis | reverse complement strand
AAAATCCTAGAGGAAACACTGGATACAGGTATCTTTGCATAGACATATGGGTGCAAATTTGGTGCACAATCCACATAGAAATGCTCTATTTTCAAACCAGCTCAAAAATTCACTATACTGGCTGCCACATTGGTAATCGGCTCTGACACCTCATGTTATTCATGACAAATGAGATCTGTATTTGTCTCTGTTGAATGCACTATCGTCATACTGTTGCAAAGATTTCTAAGCACGGTGGTTCAACTAAAACCTATAGTGATTCCTGACAGTGAAAATGTTATTAAAGCACTGGTGTTACCTTTGGGCCGTGAGGAAAGTCAAACAGGTAGGTCATTATTTTCTGTAAAAAGACAGGAGAGTTTTTTGTTAACATCCTGGACCAGAAGGAAAAAAATAGAAACTATACTCCACTAGGCAACTCACAGCAGCACCATTCATGCAACTGTGAAAACTAATCATTGCACCAGGTCACATTCATTCAGTAAAGTCTTCACTGCAGAAACAATAAAACGTTCAAAAGAGGCAGTAGTTTGTAGTCTGACAGTAAACTTTGATCTCACCTCTGTGTATTTGTAATCACTGTTGGTGGCCAGAAATACTTTGGCTACTTCATTCATGCGACTGAGGAGAAGAGGAAGCTTCAGCTTGGTGGAGGGAAAACAAAGTAAGAGTATTTGTCACCCCAACTACAAAGTAACAGTCTAGGATGGTATATAGTTACATGTATAAGCAGGCCTTATTGTGCTGGTTTACTTACATCCTTTACCACATACTTCTCTAGGTTTTCAACCGTCTTTTCTTTTAAGGAGCCCTGTGAAAATAAATCAAACAGCGGACTAAGGAATGAACTGACTGCAGGGGACGGCTGACAGCTGACTGGAAACAGGTTTCATGTGGATAAGGAACTGATTGTACCTTGAAATGAACCCAGTCCACGCCGTCTCGGACGTCCTGGAACATGCTCTTGTAGGACATGAAAAGGTCGCCGTCTTTGAAGCCAGTCTCACAACTACAGAGACAGTTAGAATCAGGTTAACATTTGAGTCTGAGTAACATGGAATTCTACTTCTCCATCGTGGGATAGTGAAATTCCACTGTACATGATCACTTTCAGTAAACAGGGTCTTATGAAGAATGTGACAGCTTCAGTGTGCAGTACCTTGTGTATCTGGAGCAGTTACTGAAGAAATCAACCAGGCAGGCAAAGAGGTAGGTTTCTGAGGAAGAAGACATAAGACTAGAATGAGTAAGACTGACTGCAGACCTGAACATCAACGTGACCAATCAACATTGTAAAGAAAGCTGTGGACAGCTTTGTCAAAGCTCAATTTTCTTTGATTTTGTTTAGAATACAGTACAACTTTTTACTATTTTTCACAGTAGTATTAAAGTCAAACAAACTTTTTATGACTTTATTTTGATAGGATAATATCTAATCTTACCGAATACTACGTTCTACTATTACTACTAATACTATGATCATATCAGAAAAATAATCACCAACTTTTTTGATTACAGTTACAGTTTTATAAAAATAACTTTTTGTCATATTTGCTGAAACTTTCACTATATCCTGACAGAGCTAAGAAAGATTGTTGATTGTTGAAACTCATTTCTAGGTTGTCAAATACAAATGCTTGGAATGAGACTCAACAATCAACTTAAGTGTCTTTATATCTTTATCGGCTCTGATTGGTTGTTTTTTTTGTCAGGTCCGGTGGATTTTTGCAAATGCCATTAGCAGCACCAGCTTTAACTTATGTGAAGTCTGAGTATCATGAAAAGTGCTCTATAAATAAAATGTGTAAAAATAAAAATAATAAAAATCTATTACTTTATAGACTAAATGCACCCTTTATTCAAACAAATGACCACACACCCAATCAAATAAGATGGCTGAAGCTTTGTGGTAAAAAAGTGCTCAGCTGATTCACCTTCAATACCTTAAAATGTTACATTTATGATATATCACGTTTTAATACTCAGCCTCAGTTTTTACTTCCAAGATGCCCAAGGTTGCAGACTAGTTGTTTCGTTATCTTACCAGGCAGGTTAAAGAGTGTGTTGAGGATGTAGAAGCGGTCTGTGTCTCCACGTTGAATAAATTTGTTGGGGTACATCTCTCTGATGTCAGGCCTGTACAGAGTGAGTACAGATACACAGGAGGGTGACAAGTGAGTAAGAGGGTCAAACCAGGAAACACAAGTTACACTATAGATAGAGTTTTGTGCATTACATTGCATTTCTATTAGCTCCCTCTGCATTGGTCAGGAATCCTGCCACTCATGTGCTTGTTACAAACATGTGAGATTCTAACAAACAGGAATATGCTCATGAAGACAATGCCAACAGTGGTTAAAAACGTATTTAACAAGTTTAAATCCGGTCTATCAAATGCTCTTGATTATACTGTATGTAGACGATATTTTAATAGCTGTTTATAAGCCAGACACCTAGACACACTCCTGCATCTTACTGTATGCAATACACAGAACTATGGTTTAGCAGTATTACATTTTTGATACCTTGAGAGTTTCCGTATAGTTTATCATTTAGCCATGCTAGTGCTATTGCTCGAGACATGGCACTGTTAGTCTGTCCGTTGGTCCACATTGGAATATCTCAAAAACTGAAAATCATTATATTATTATTTTTCTGACAGATACTAGTATTGCGATTTGATTGATGATTAGTGGGAATGAACATTTTTGCTTGGGGTCTGTACCAAACAAACTTTTGGAGAAGTCCAGGGAATCTCTTCAGAACTACAATACTTCATTATAATGCTTTTTGTCACATTTTTCCGGCCATTTAGTACAACTACCACACATTGTTTTAAATAGTCATATAAAGCCTACATTTAAACAGAAATTAAAAGCTATGTTGTAAATACATAAGAGATACGGAAGAAAAAGAGAATGATTATGATGGAAACATGACAGTTAATGATATCATCTGCCGGACTTGTGACATTGACCAAAAGCTGCCATATGCCGCCTAATGTAAATCCTGCTTTGGGCATCTGAAAATCTATTGGCTGAATTGTCATTAAATTTGCTGCAGACATTAATATCGCTCTCAGGATGTAATACCAAATAATAAATGTAATACCAAATACTTTGGTTAAAAGTCCTGCAAAACGAATGGCATTCCCTTCAGCCTCAGCTGTGCTCTGCATTTAGGATTATTTAGCTAATGTTAGCTTGTTAACATGCTAAACTAAGATGGTAAACACGGTATAAATTGTGTATCTGCTTAACATCTGCATGTTAGTGTTGTCATTGTGAGCATGTTATAGCAAGCTGACGTTAGCATTTAGGTCACAGTGCCACTAGCATGGCTATAGACGCTTTGTTATGTTTATGATTAATTTAAAGAACACTGTTGTAGGTGGAGGAATAATCTGACAATTTGGATAATGATGGACTATGGTGATAGCTCAGTGGGAATAGTGGCCCTCACCCCCTCAAGAAGTTGAATCCGTGCACACACACCAGGATGTTCCCATAGGCGTCCACTTTGAGCAGGTTGCCATACATTGTGTCAAACACCAGACCTCTGAATAATGGAGACAGGGAAGTGAGACAGTAAATCAGAGACAGAAAGCACACTTGAGAATGACAATTTGTGGCTCTGGTATTTAAATATCAAGTCTGTATTCAAATTTCAAAAAGGCAGGGCTTTGTGAACCAGCCTGGTGGGGAAGGAGGGGTCGTAGACAAAGTTGAGCAGCTCTTGAGGATATCCAATGGACACCAGGCGCTCCACTGTCAAGTCGAAGCCCAGCGACTCGTACTCAGGAGATTTATACACTAGACAGATAGACAGATAGACAGACAGACAGGTTCATGTTTTCAACACAAAAAAATCTGAAAAAAAGACTATAGTTTACACTATAAGTCTGACATGATATTAGTATTTTATATACCTTTTTGGAAAGCTACCCAAACACGTTTATTCAAAAACAATCTTTATTTTTTATAACTTTCACTTGTGCTTGGAAATGCAGTTGTTACAGCATATTCTTTAAAAACAGACAGTGATGCATTATAATACACTGTGGAGATTGGGAAAAAATACTTCTCTAATAATTTGTTAGCTCATAAATGCAGCTGTCCACAGGCACATAACCAGTGAAAACTATACTGCTGTGAGCTGTTTAAAACCCCAGCCTGTCTTGACTGGCTCACGGCCAGAAATATGCACACACACACACACAGCTGGACGGCAGCAGTTCGGGTTACAGTGGCTGCTTCAGTAACTGTGTGTTCTTGGGGTGACAAGAACAGACTTGCAATCAGTGTCCGAAATTAACTTTTTGACTCACCGGCCATGGTGACTGGTAGATGAAAAAAGTCTACCAGCCAAAATAATAAATAGCTTTTTTCACATATAAATTGGTTTCAATACCTTTTATTGAGATGATAAAGTATTTTGTTTAATACAAACTTCAAGAAGAGGCCAGAGTGAAATTTGAAACTAAAGCCTGAATACAGTCTCATAATTCTACTTGTACTTCTACTTCAGGTGATTAAAGCTGCAGTAGGTAATTTTTATAAAAATTACTTTTGGTCATATTTTCATGAAACTTTCACTATATCCTGACAGTAGAACATGAGACACATAATGTGTGAAACAATCAGGTTCCTCTGGCTCCTCCTAGTGCTCCTACTGACATTTG
>NW_023339751.1:25515537-25521985 GCF_004916995.1 Morone saxatilis | reverse complement strand
AGAGCCAAGAAAGATAGAAAGACACTGGGGCTGAAAAGGTGGGATGTATGGATGTATGTCATTTTTCCATCAGATTCCACTTTACCCACTGAACTGTATCAGTGAGAATGATTGAGTTGGATGTAGGCTGTAGCCACTACAGTTTGAACATTGTGTATTGATCAAGGCTGATACCACGCCACTCACACTGCACTTACCTGCCAGAGTGTAATCCATATCAAACCCAAAGCACTTGATCTTCTCCATGGCCAAGCTCCGGTTGACAAACACTCTGAGAGGGGGAACAATGTGTGGTCAGTGCAATACGTGAAAGCTGGCAGATGAAATGCTGAAGTCTCAGACTTCCTACAAAACACATCTAACTCACAGTACATAAAGTACATACAGTAGATAAATCAGTTTGGTGTAACATTTTTTCCATAAATACTGAAAATGATCAGAGCTAGAGCTACAGGAGCAAAAACTCAACTGAGGTCAGGTTTTGATGCATGACAGGCTGTTTGAGGGGAACTACCATGAAATAAAACTTAACAAGCACAACACCAACATACATGCAATCCAACTGGTTATTTATACAGTGAGCAGTGCATCTGAAATCAATCCTCTTAGCCCTGCCAATAGCCTGGTTGTCGTCAAACAGTGAGCTTGTGTGATTTCTGGTCATCACATGTTGCAATTCTCCTAAAAGTCAGAATTGAGAGTCAAAGAAATGTAAAAATAAAACAGAAAATGTCCATTACACAGAAGGATGTTCCATGTCTGAACTCAACATTAAGGTCATTTGTGCTACACCCAGACCCACCACTATCTTGCTCATGATTTGACACCAAATAAGGTGTGATCAGTATATGTACATCCTACCTTCACTGATATAAATAGGTCAGATTAAATACTAGAAATATGTCTCTGTATAACACAATACCAATTCAACAGCACCACAAACTACAGACTTTCAAAATGCCCATATATTTTAATTAACCCCTCTTTAAAACAAAAGAATACTATAAAAAATACTAACTAGATTGCATTAGTTTTAGCTAGGTGGCAAAAACAAACCTCAGAGTATATAATCAAACAACAAACTAAAAATCCTACCAAGCATTTGATTCCAGATCCAACTTATTTCCATTATCAGTAATTCTGTAGAATAATATAATAATAACATCTGATTAATCGTTTGATCTTTTGTTACAGTCCAAAACTCAAAGATACAGGTTAGTTTACAGTAATAACAGAGAAAAGCACAAAATCTTGCTGGAATCAAAGAATGTATTGCATTGTTGTTTGATAAATGGATTAACTGACTGATCAATTACTAACATAGCTGACATTTCATTGTTTGTCCATTGATCTATAAATCCATTCATTGTCTCAGCTCTGTACTTGGCAGTGTGAGAAAAAGTCAGCCCTAACCTACAGAGGCCCTGAGAGGAAATTGTGAAAACTGCTGATCCATTTTCTAGGTCTGATCCAAATTGTTTTGTTGGGAAAAGGGTTTTGCTTTTTCTTCATTTTTTTCCCCCAACAGGTAAAAGGTAAAACGGGTACTTTCTTACAGGTGAGTTTTAATTTCTCGACACACTCTAAACACAAGGTACATATATTGTTATGGCATTTTAATTGGCGCTAATCTGCCGTTAGCATTAGTTATACTGTACATGAGTGTTGCGCTTAGAATGCATTGAGTAATTAAAACTCATCTAGAAGAAAACATGAATGCTTTTATGCTGATTTAGACCATGTGGTAGTGGTGCACTTCAGCCTCTTGTGGCTGAAATGAGTATTACAACAACAACTCTTTCAGGCAAAACTTTTTTCTCACACACTCTTAAATTATAAATACTACTATACAACAATAACAATGTATTTTGTAATATTTATATTGTCTGTATTCTCATAATGTACTTTATGTCACTATTCGCTGATAATACTAATTGAATAAGCAGTTGTTTTTTTGTTATATTAATTTATTTAATTTTTTATCCCCCACACTCTCGCCCTCCTACAGCCACTATCAACATGTAAACTCTGTGTTTTTGATTGTTGGTTATTTAAAACGTCCCATATGTATATTTCCAGCACAATTTACCTTTCTCTCTTTTTTCGTAAACCCCTTTCTATTTTTCTAGGTTTTTTAAAAGAAAAGAAAAATTATAAACACAGGAGAAAAAATATTTAGAAAATGGATCACCAGATTTTTCACTGGTTTCTCAGGGCCACAAACCGCCAAATATGATTTATGTGAACTTTCTATTCATCTTTAATCTTCATCAGTTGTACATTCTCACAGAGTTGCTGCCTGGCAATAATCCACGTCAACAGCAAAACTCACACAAAAATAGCACCTTCTCGCGTCTTTTACATTGCTGACTGCAACATATAAGCGACTCTGCTCAGACTGCACACTGGCCTTGAGTTTCTATTCAGATGGTGTGAGAGATGATATCAGATTGACCGTAACAGATGAGGATTAAAGGAAAGATGTAGGAAAAAGGGAAATGCAACAGAAGGAGCTCACACTAAGAAATCACAATGACCACCAGCTGGAAGAAGTCTCCACAAGAAGAAACCCAACTCACAGTCAGTGTCAGTATGGATGGAGTTCCATGAGAGTTGGATGGAGAATCAATTCACATCATGGACATCAAAACGGAAGAGTCATTTAGTCAGTAGTCGCAGTTTTGTTCAACAACAAAAGGATGGCATACCTCATTGCAGGATGGTTTTGAGCCAGATCCTTTGGAAAGCTTTGTAATAGAGAATACATGCAGTATTACCACTGAACTCTGGGCTGCTGGTCTTAACACTGATGTCCTGCTCCATGGCTCTGCTCTACAGTCTTGAGTCAGTGAGTAATCTATGTTCTACTGCAACTCAGGACCCTGTTATATCCCAGCACCAGTAATAAGACCTGTCCCTACTACCTGCTATCATATTAAAGTCTCACACATACAAAAGTCAACATAAACACACTGGACATTTCAAAGCATTATTTAATAGGCTTTATGTAACCTATAGCAGCAAACAACTATTCTGTATGTAAAACTAGAGTCATAGTGTCACACTCTCTCGCAGCGTGGTCCTTAAAGTGCTCAGGAAGTCCCAACATCTACAGTTGCATGATCCCTGAGCAAAGTCCAAGACTGTGTGATATGGCTGAAAGCAGACCTTGAGTGGACATTATACAGGGCTTATTTAATGAAACTTCTTCATTTTCTTATGATACCCAAGTTTCCTTAAAAAATCTCAAAGTAATACTTGATAGCTTACTTTGACAAACATGTTTTTTGACAAAACCCTTTTACTCATCGAACGAAAGAAGCCAAAGCTGTTTATGTTGTACGAGAACTTTGCCTAAATATAATACTAGTACATTTTGATTTAAATCAGGAACTATTTTATTAAAGAATAAGTTAACAAGTTTTTTTTTTTAACAAGTCAGTTTTCGGTTTTGATACTGGTGCTATGGAGACACTGTGGTTGGTACATAATAGTACTGCAGTTCTACGATACAGATACAGAGAAAGGCCAATAAGTATAATAATAATCAGTAGTAGCAGTATTATTAGGAAATACATAATTGTAATTATTAAACCATTTTTATTAATTATTGGACAGAATGATCAGCAAACAAACAACAGCTGTAGCTGCTTTACGGGTTTCAGTCAGACACTGACTTGTAGTTCTGTTTCCTCTTGCAGTGGAGTAAATTCCTGTATTAGCACACAGCTGCTTGCAGCAAGAGCTTAAAAATAGCTGCATATTGTCATGTCAAGACCCTTCCAAATGAGATTACTAGAACCAAAAAGCATCCAACCCCCTTTCTTCACTGGGGATGGGGCTGGTTGTATCAAGTCCCCCCCCCCCTTTAACATCATAGTAAGCAGCTACAGACACACTGTGAACAGAGTTGTTTTCAATCATGTGGCAGTTTTAGTGAGAACAAACTCTGATGTCATTGAAGCAACAGAATTAGTTTTGTGACAGATTTTTGTGACTTATTAACCTCATTTTTAGACTATACTTTCCCCTCACATGGTAGATGCCCTTGAACAAGCAATACAAACAAAGGGATTTGTATTATATTCAGTACACACGTGAGGAGCTAATATCTATATATTCCATATGGTTTGTAATGTACTGTATTTTCAGGAAGTACGTCTGTCTGCTTCTATTAAACCTCAGATCTTGAACTACTGACTCTCAAACACATCTAAGAGCCTCTCACACATGCATCGGACTAATGGAAAATGGCTCCTCAAGTGAATGTTTTCACCTGCTGTATGACTAGTTCTGTGCAACTATTATTTCTATGGAATATACAGTTAGGAGCCCCTCGCAGGTGTGTCAAAATAAAAAATCCCACACAATGTTTTACTGCTTATTCTAGAGCTAGATCCATATATGATATGTATATTTTATATTATATTCAATTTGTAACAATAACAGCCAATAAACTGTACAAGGAACCCAAACAGTGAACACAATAACTGCAGGAAGTTTGTGTAAAACCAGAGATTTGGATAAAGCTGTTTATCAGAGAGTGAAGGCTCTGAATATAGGTTGTGTTCAGGTCTTCAAAGTATAGATCTTGAATAATAATATAAACTTTAAAAATAAGTTTTCTTACACCCCTTAAAATCAAGAAGGATTTTTAAGGCGAAAACAGTAGCCCCATGATTTAGAGACTGTAGACCAATCGGAACAATTTTATGCAATTTTTAAAAAATATAGTCTTTGGGCACAAATCAAATAATGTAAAACAGCAAACATAAAACAGTATTAAACAAAATAAACAGACAACAACATACAGCAAACATGACTCAAAGCTGCAACTGAGCAAAAATGGGCCCAATAATTACACACAAAACATGACATTGTGTGCATCCTGCGTCAAAGATAAGGATGGCTGGAGACAATGGCTCTGAATATGGATGTTGAAACTGTTGGGAGAATTGGTCTCTTGGTATTTTTTCACATATCTAGTCAGGAAAGGCTTGTACGACATTTAAAGGCAAGAAAACTACGTAATAAAAATTGTGCTTGCTGCACTGATTTGAGTTTTTTTAGCTTTTCTTGATGCATGGACAATTTTTGAACACTTACTTTTATGAACACCATAATGATAACACTGCTCTATTGTTGCCTGGAAGGAAAGGAGCAGCCATATCTGACACACTTTGAATCAGCTTGCAATTTTGCAGGTTTATAATTTCTCTATTACTGACTTATAGTATACTGATAGTTAGTGGAAATCCAGTGACTATGGTACTTATCCATAGTCAGTGTATAACCATAGAGAGCAGTCAGCACACCCCCAGTTAGGAGACGCAGACAGGAGCACACCAGACACTGGCAGACTGACTGTAAGACTGGTGAATCAGGAGCAGGACTGGCCCATGTTTAAAACTTCAGCAGCACTCTTTCAGCAGGCTGAGGAACACGTACCTGTGGTGAGCTTCACGTCGATACTTCTTCATGGCCACGCCATCCATGTTGGCTGGAAGGTCGGCATAGTTCTGCAGACGGTCGCTCCATGAAGTCGTCATCTTGAACCGTTAGAACTGTTTCTGGGAAGAGAAGGGCTGCGCACACACACACACACACACAGAGGCAGTCAATCAGCTTGTGCAGCTAGTGTTTACATATGTGAGATGGTTGACACTCTTAAGGCAACTATAGATTTCCACTCAGTGTACTCACAGGGTGTGACCTGATGAGACAATACCCTGAACAGACCCTCAGCATGCTAAAGCACGGATTTACAGACCGACGTGCAGTCAGCAAGAGTTCACCTCTGACCTCAGAAGACAAGGTTACACACATTACTGCAGAGTCACATTTAACACTTTCAAAATGCAGCAAAACATATAATAAGGGTACAAATCATAGACTTAGTCATGATCATTTAAGACCTTCCTGTTGCTGACCACTAACAAATTATCAAGTCACTATGACTTTATGTGATTAGTTCACACAATTCATATGCGACCAATTAGATGGATTCTTCTTACATAAAGGTTTATATTTCAGGGCCATGCATTTTCTCAGGGAATAGACCCAAGGGTATGACATGTTTACAACATTGTGAGTGAAACACAAGTTGTTTTTTGTATTTGTGTTAATGAAAGCAGGGGAGCTTAGTGTAAGTTAGTAAATACATATAAACCTAACATCTGTGTGAAATAATCGAAAAAAGAAAAAAAAAAGATCATTGATCATAGTGATTTTATCGTTTGTAAGTGTGAGCAACAGGAAGTATGATACATCCTGCATTATTTAATGCATTACAGCTGCAGTAGGTCAGTTTTAGAAAAATAAAGCCTCATTCCTAGGGCATCAAATACAGACGCTCAGGGACTGTGGGAATGAGACTCAATCAACTGTCTTTCACAGCTCTGATTGGTTGTTTTGCCCAGGCCCGGTGGATTCTTACAATGTCATGAGG
>NW_023339751.1:25514323-25515414 GCF_004916995.1 Morone saxatilis | reverse complement strand
AAAAGTTTACTACTGCAGCTTTAAACACGAACTACTTAAGTATATGAGTTACACCCTTATAATGTGTTACCCCTAAATGTGATCCACCAAGGACATTTGATTTACAGACTACATTTTCAAACTGGGCTCTCTAATTGATGCAGTCTTCTTCCACCAAAAACAGCCAGCAGGAAGGAAGGAAGGCAAAACTAACAACAGCCGATGCCACTAACGGACTCTGGTGGTGTAACACAGGTTTCAGTGTGAGCTGGTCGTCGTGTTACCGGGCCATCTCTCTCTCTCTCTCTCTCTTCTCTCACACACACACACACATCACACTTGTAAGCAGAGTTTGGCGTGACGCTAGTGCATCTTGCAAACAAGAGCAGAAACACGGAACGAGGCTAAGCTAAAGTTAGCTCGGCGTCCTGTAAAGGTAACTTAGTGTAATGCTGATAGCTGACATTAGCGAGCCCAGTGTGGGTGGCCGGGCCGTTAGGTTTTCATCATCTTGCTATGCGACATCGCTCAGACAGCTGAACGTTAGTAACGTTACCTCCGTCAGCCGCTGCGTTCACTCAGCCTGATAACGAACCGAACTGCTAACTAGCCTAACACAACTGTATTAAACGTTTGAGAGCAGCACATTAACGGGTCGCTGGGGCGGCCATAGCCACCTCTACTCCTTAGGTTAAACACGTTTTATAACAGCCGTGTAAAGCACAAACACAGTCAAAGACACAACAACACTCACCGTCTTTATTGTGGCTTCCCCTTCTTCTGCTTCTTCTCTGAACTTTCACGGCAGTTGGCATCTTTAACGCGACATTACTGCCCCCTTCTGGACAGATATGAAGGACAAAAAGAGTTACATAAGCATAAATGAATAAATAAATAATTAAATGTAGAAATATAAATCAAAGAAAAATAGACACATTCTGATAATACAGAAATAGCCATTTACATTATCAAAACCATTATTTATTTTTCTTTTATTTATGTATTTTATTATTTACTATTTATGCTTATATCATGCATAGGTCATTTTTGTCCATCATAACTTTCTTCCCTCCACACAGTGTCTACACTACATGGCTACATTCACACTGCAG